>NW_009624044.1:0-23116 GCF_000690535.1 Cariama cristata | reverse complement strand
CCTGCTGATGCAAATTTTCTAGCTCAATCTGCCTTCTAAATGTATCAAAAGTATTTTAACTACTTTGATAATTTTGTTGAAATACCTTGGCTATTTTCCTCTTTCTTTTTTTTTAAAAAGAAGAAAAGGGGAACACAATATTTGACCAGGAAAGTAAGAAAGCAGAGTAAGTAGCCTGGTCTAGCCTGAAGGGAGACAATTCCAACTTCCAGTTTTTCTTTCAATTACAAGCTCTATTAGATCCTCCTTATGTCATTTCTTATTTAGTCCTCACGTGCTTGAGTTTCTTGATGATCATTGTGGAAATAATGGTGATGTTGTGGGCATTTGGTCCATCCCTGTAGGCATGGCCACCTCTCAGTCAAGTGACCACTCGCATGATGATGCCCAAGGTTTCGGCTGCTCGTTTACCAACAGAATATTTGATTGTATTATTTATAAAGAGCTTTGATAGGCTCATTTACTGGGAGCTAAGTAATGGCAAGGCCTTTGAGGGCTGGATGCTTGTCAGGCACTACTACATTAAGTCTACAAGTGAAAATCAAACTGCCTGGCTTCAAAGAGGTTTGGCTGGTGTAAATTAACCCGTATTTTAGAAGTTCTGGAGCAGATGTCATACTTTGCCCTGGAGATCTCATTACTGCTCAAATGTATGCACAGATTTTGCCACATTAACGAAGCAGCGGGACCCCCTCCCCCACAAAGCAGGATTAGATTCTAGTGTCTGTAGTTATTTTTGTCAAAAACCTTTTGAAAGCCTGTGTGAGGAGAGGAGGAGGGCAAGTTCAGAAAAAGCCAGTATCTGTCTTTATTAATTTCAGGATGATTAATTATTTAATCTGCCCAGATATCTGTATGCACAACTCAGCTGATTCTCATTTATCAGGCTTTCAGCACCATTAATCAAGGTAAGAAGGAAGACAGGTTGATTTAAGGTGTTGCGTGGCGGTGACCCCTCCAGTGCGCCTACTGCCTGGCTCCGACGCCAAGGCCATCGGTCACGGCAAAGGCTGGCCCTGCCTCCTGCCAACGAGTGCCCGGTGTTTGGGCCACTCTGTTATATGCTTTGGACTCCTCCAGGGCTGCTTCTCCAAATTTCATCATGAAGTTTGAAACTCGCCATGAGCTCAAGTGAAAGCACAAGCTAGATAGCAAGGGAGAGTCTGGAAATGACATTGACTTAGGGCAACTGAAGAGAAGTTGCCCCACTTCAGCTTAGACTATGATGGTCCCTCTTCTGGGACCATCTTCTGGGATAATGCACACTTCTCAGAATCGCTGGATGATGCCTTAGCTTAACCCTGCTCCATCGTTGTTTGTTACCTCAGAAGTGCTTGCAAGTTTCCAACACGCACACAGTCGCTCAGGAGATGCTCAGTAATTTGTCATGCTGTCACAAGGCTGATCGTATCTACTCAGCTCCTGAAGCACACATCCAAGCAGAAGTAATTTTCCTACCTTCTTTAAACTCCTAGGCAAGATCCAGGTCTGGAGTTCAGAGGGGAGAAGAATAAGCATGCATGAACAATAAAAGCGTCCTACTTTGCTGGGGTATTCTTCCCCAGGTGAACAAGGGTGTGGGGAAGAGGTAGGTGGCTGTTAGCTCCAACCTGGGTGCAGACTGGTTTTTCCTTTTTTTTAGTCCCCACCTTCTTCTTAGGACTTGGAAAATGCCAGTTTATAAGACTGCAGTTGCCAACTCCCATAATTTTAGAGTAATTTTAGAATGAACCTTATGTTATTGGAATTTTTTTTAGATTCTTAGCTCCTGGAGTCAAGTTATATTGGAAGGTGGCTGCCAGATTTCATTTTAAAGCACAGTTTAGCTTCATGATTGCTAGAAGAAGCTTAACAGTAAAACCCAAAGGATTATTACGGGCTTAAAAGTCAGATGACATATACAAACTTTAATTTTTATTTTTCATGTACTACTTTTTCCTGATTTATGATGAATATCAATGACTTAGGGTATGCAGAAACATTCATAAACAATTGAGCCAAGGTATCTGGAGCACTTGCACACTCCTTTTTCATGGCAGAAGCTTCTCATTGCTGAAGTTGCATATCCTCATGCTGCATAATTGCTTTGCTTGCCACTGTGTGGTCATATCTGGCATTGGCTTTACCAACCTCTGCTAATCACTCTTGTTCAGTCATTTCAAGAGCTGGTTAGAAAAAAATAAAATAAAATCAGTGTCCAAATTTGCCTGTGCTGCACTAAAGGTAAATGTATGCCTTGCATTTATAATTAAATCTCTGTTCCAAAAATATAGTTGAATAACAAGGAAGTCTTACAGATCTATTCAGTTTTAATTTTAGAATAAGGACATTGGTGGTTGATTAGAGTTGCAATCCTTGTTCCAGTCCTGGGTGGCAGAACACAGACATACCTGCAGTCTCAAATACACCTGCTCTGCCATCCCACACACAGATTTCTGTTACTGGAGAAAAGACAAGAGCCTCAGACTCATTAGCCATAGCAGTATCCTATACGTTAAACATAGCCATAAGGCAAATCCTCAGGCATGACACTAGCAGCAGAAGGATGTGTCCTGTCTCTCAGGAGGAACAAGGATGATTGTCCCTCCTAAAGAGGGTTAAAGATCACCTTTCATTAGTGTCCTGACAGTGAGTGAGGTGTCCTCCTATTACAATGATCAGGGCAGGGGAGCTAATGTCAGCCAAGGAGACTGTAGACCACAGGACCCCATTATGAATAATTCCTGGGGTTTTACTATGCCTTATTTTATCTTAGACTTTTCTTTCCTAAGGAGAATCTCCCTTTTGATCCTGTACAAGTCTAGTTTTGGGGAATGTCTGGGCTTTAGTCATTATTGC
Organism: Cariama cristata; assembly: GCF_000690535.1. Classification (NCBI taxonomy): domain Eukaryota; kingdom Metazoa; phylum Chordata; class Aves; order Cariamiformes; family Cariamidae; genus Cariama; species Cariama cristata. The sequence continues at coordinate 20,278 of NW_009624044.1, read as the reverse complement.
AGTGTTATTTCACTGAAGCTACCCAAGTATTGCTTCAGTACCCAAACAAAATGCACAGAGCTCTTAAGATGTCGTGCAGGCAACAGCATGGCTACTACAGATATGGACGGACAAGAGTTGATCTCCAGCGGATACCTGAATATAGGCTCTCACCCCCTCCCCATTCCCTCCAGTACATCACAGTAAGCAGCCATGGACTGTTTCTGCAAATTAACTGCCATCCTGTGAATTCAAACCCTCACCAAGTGACTTACATAGGACCATAGAAGAAAGAACATAAAATCAAGATTTATCTTACAATGAGACACCAAACTAGAAGCCAAGTGACAGGAGTTGTCTTCCTATTTCTGCTCCAATTTTTGTCAAACAACCTAATCTCCCAGTTTCCCACTCCTGAAAAGGGATGATAACACTTTTTCTCCTAATCTCTATTTTATGTAGGTAAATTTTCATCCTCACTCTCCAGAGTCTACCTCTGATGTGCATGCTTAGTGCCTCGTTAGTATGACCTGATTTGAGCTGGGAACTGCCAACCAATGGACAAGCACCAGAACATGTCTGTGGAGTATTTTTTGACCTCCCTTTCCTTTTTGTGTCTCAGTGATGGACTTGCGAGTCATAGGACTCACCAAAAGAGCCTCTTCCCATCATAAAGCTCTAATTGCAAATTAACCTTTGTTTGATTCCTTGTAAAAATATTATTCTCCCTGTAATTGAAAAAGAAGGGAGCGCAGTAACAAAGCACCTGTTTACCGCTCAGCTTTCTCTGAAATGTTAAATGTTACATTATCATCTGTTGCCTAACTTGTGAACTAATTAAAAATAGTTCCTTGAATAACGTAGGTACATAGAATTCTCAGGGATTCTGTAAGTAATAATTGGACTGCCAAGATACTTTGACATCTTAAAAATTCTGCTTTTGCATGGAGCTAGTACAACACGTTTTGGATTTTTAGCATGAATACACATTCATAGTAATGAGAAAGAAAATTTAACAGTGTTTATAGCTAAATTATCTTTTGCTATTAATCATTTCTTTACACTGGCTTCAATTCACTTGTCCTAAAAGCATTTAAATACCGAGGACTGATTTTGCAATTTCTTTGCATGCAAAACTCTCAGTGAAATCATTTTAGATTTTAATGTACCATCAGCTGTAGGACATTAATAATCTGATTTAAAGCCTTGTGTAATAGCGGGAAGCCTCCTATTGATATCAACTAGTTTTTCATGCAGCCATAATTGAAGATACTTTTTCTGTTGAAGTTCATTCTTATGGAAGTCCGAATAGATGTCAATAAACTAAACATGTCATGATACGGAAAGATCAGAAAAAAGGCTTTTAGTTAGTAGGAAATGATACCCAATATTTTCCTGCCCCTTTTTGTAGAGTTAAGTCAACATGTTAGATGATTAAAAACATCTGTGGGAGAAAGATTTCAGTCTAGTGAGGAGAAAAGAAATATTTCGACTGTAAGTTCTCACTGTAATAAACAACTCTTTTCCTGAGTCTATAATGGACTAGATCAATAAAACAATTGACGGCAACCATGGGAAAAGAAGAATAACAGCCTCATTTAGCATTTATAGACTGCTGCTCTTGAAAGACTTTCTAAATGCTTTAATTAACCATCACAACAGCCCTATGATGTACAGTACAGGAAGAGTTATTATCTGTATTTCACAGATGGAGATCAACACAAAAAGGGACCCTCTCCAAGGTCACATAGTGGCAGTCAGGTTACTTCACTCCTGACCATTTACCCCAAACTTTGGAGGACATACCCTCCCCTCTAAGTAATGTAATTTATGGGCCAATCTTGAGAGATCCTTGCAGGTAGAAGTCCAGGTGAACCCACCAGTAGTTAAGTGCACAAAGCGTTCATAAGACAATAGTAAACTATGGCCAGCATTTCGCTAAAGGAGGGGTGAATAAGTTTTGGAGGTATAGGAAATACCCAGCTGCTATCAGATCCATACAAAGTGTTTGGGAAGAATCAGCTCCCATATATCCTCTGTGTCTCCTTTTTCTTCTGATTCCTGGGTTTGCCTGAATGTGAAGGAAGTTACTAAAGACGTGGATAATGAAAAAGTGTCTGTTGCTTGCATTTTCAGGAGAGTCTTTAGTCAGGATCGCTGCAGATAAGCTCTCCAGTGAGTCAGTTTTCATACACCCCACCTTGGCATTGCACACTGGGTGTTCTGGATGACTTTCAATGGCTTTAAGGGGAATATCCATGGTTTTGGAGTGGCATTTTGGTGCTCTAAAGGCTTACCAGTGACCAGCTATAAAGCAGCAATGTCATTGATAAATTAGTGTCAGAGAACTCTGGGAAAAGCTATCCAAATGAAAGAAACCCTAATATATTATCCAAAGCTTGTAGCTTGACTCTTGAAGTCACTGTCCAATGATTTATACAGAAAGCCATTACATTTTCTCTGTATGTTCCCAGAATAAATGATCTAAGAAAGAACTTGGATGACTTGAGTAGAAAGTGATGTTGCTTTGAGTACTGAGACTCTCTACATTGCGTGAGGGGAGACTGGGAAAAATCAGAACAGAAACTATGAGCAGACTGAATGGAGAACTGCCTGAAGTCAACACTTTCAGTCTCATATTCAGATATCACAAATCCCACCTATGTGTTCCTATTATTTTTTAGTGTTTGGCTCCAGGTTATCAAAACACCTGGGTCATAAGAACTAGTAGGGATGCTGGGTGGTCCCCAACGTGTGATCACCTGCAACTAGCCAAAAGACAATGCAGAAGAGATGGACCCTACACCCTGAAATTTCATATATAAGTAGTTATCTGCAAGCTTCCCTTCGAAAATTAAGCAGGGATTATTTAAAGATAAATATTAGAGGTGAAAGAATCTCCCCTCTTGTCTTACACTGTTTTGCTCTCCTAGAAGAAAGGAGGGAGCAAGACTCAGTATTCAGCTCTGTCAGGAGGTGTCACATCGGCTTATCTGCCAGGAGCATGATCTGACCTGGTCAGAGGTGTCCTTGCATAGCACCCACTCTCCATCATCCCTGGTGAGGCCCTCCCACCACATGTGTGTGGAGAGAAAAGGAGCATTCAAGAACAGGAGAGGCCTTCTCCCAGGACCTCCTCACTATTTTATCTAATGCACAGAGTGCATTAGATAATGTTCAGCTGCATAATGTTCAGCACAGAGTGCATCTGCTCCAGGGATTTTGAAATACAACTGTGAGACATATCATCCTAGACGCTAGATCGGTACGTAGCAAAAGTGGGCTCCATCCCCAAAGGAAGATTTTCTGTGGTTTTGACTTTCTTTGTCCCTTGTCCTTCCATAACCCATCTGCAAAACATGACCAGTACTCCTTCCTTTTCTGTCCCCTCTGTCTTACTGAACTAAATATCAGCTTCTTCCTTGCTTTACACTTGGTGCATTTTTGTTGAGTTGGATAATGGGCAACTCCGAAGGAGTGATGTGTTATGAAAATACATAAGAATGAAGCACTTGCAAATGTAACATATCAAATCTACCAAGGACTTGAACCTATTTTCTGCTCTGGCTTTTCCCAGGCTGCCTTCATTTACAACTTCAGGCCCTTGACCTTATTTGGCAGTGGAAGCTGTGGAGGAAACAACTATGAATGTATTTCTGTGTATGCAAAGATGTTTTTCCAGGCAGAGATCCTGGAACCCACTCATCAGGTGCAGCATAAACCATAAAACATTTATTTATTCAAGGATGTTTATGGCATCTTCCATTACAAGCACACGTGGGCCCAGTGAACTGAACCATGGCTGGTTTTCTACATCAGTCTCACCTCTGGGACATCCAAAATTAGCTTCTCTTGGAATCATGAAATAACTACGGGTCAAAAACCATGACTATGTCAATGCATGCCCTGCACAGTGGGAGACACACTTGGGCCTTCTGGAGTTGAATTTGGACTTTCAGGCATAAGATATGAAAAGAAACACTGTCCCTTTACTATGGCTAAGCACGCCTCCTTCTCAGTGCTTCAGAGGGGTCATCTGTTTGACTTGTCTTGAAAACCCTTGCTGACTAAAGGCAATCTCTTCCACAACACAACACTGTGGGACCAGCCTTTGGTTCAGGAAACTGTTGATCAAATTTAGACTAAATTTTGGTACTGAGTTTGGTAGATATCTTTCTTGTTCTCTCATCTCAATTAAAAATTACTTGGACTCATCATGTATTTATTCTCTTCTATGGTATTCTGCCTCTCATAACAACATACGTGTCTTCAGACTACATCCAAACCCTTCCATTATGGTATATAGTCACCACCTGGGCTATGAACCTTATAGCTCCCTATCCCTGCCCAGACTGTGGAGCACCTCACATGGCAGCTGTGTCCATACAGTTGAAGTCCCATCCTTGCTGTTGAATCAATGAGAATTTCTTTTGTACTAATCCTTTTTGCTGCTAGGAGGCACGGCAGCCTATACTGAGAGAGAGAGAAGAGAAGCTGATGGGGGATTTTTATTTCCCGTGTACTTTTTATGCAAGCAGAGTTTGGAGTAGATTGCATTTACAAGTATCATAATTGTCTGGAGTGCTTTTACCAAAGTGTGCCTAGTAAAAATGGCCTTTTGCTTTCCCCTCCACAGCATTTTCAAATATCTCAGTGCAGAGTGCATATTTTATCTTCAGGAAAAACAAGAGACAGAATTTTAAGCACAGATTTTTTCTGTTGGGTTTTCTGTTGTTGTTTCGTTGGTTTTTTTTTTAATTTACAAGCTAGTCTTTAGGGTTGGAGAAATGTTTTGACAGAGAGGAAAGAGATGATAATAGATAATGGAGTAATCCATTTGTTGTGGCTGTTTTACCACCGAAATTTGTATACATTGGAGACCACTAATAAAAATGGAGCCATTTACGCATAATTTAGTTGATTGAGTTAGTTCTAACTCTTTCACAGCTGCCTCTGAAGTGCATAGTTACTTAAGGTTATGATTTTGAGAAGGTTTTTAATTTAGATAGATGCCAGAGATGCAGGCTACTCTTATTAAGAGACATTCTGTGCTGTCCTTGTACTGTGCTTTATATAATTAGGGCGTACTTAGACAGTACAGCTATTTAATAACCCCACTGTGTGTTCCACGTAATGATTATAATTATGCCAGTGACTGAATGCAGAACCGGAGTATCCAACAGGATGCCCTTGTGATGCAGAATGGCATGAATTTTAACCAATTCCTCACCTGGATTTGGCCAAGAGATTCCAGGGGCAGGCTACTGAGCTGCCTGTGCAAACCATGCAATATTCAACCTCCTTGTGAGGGCCGTCCAAGGACTGACTCTTCTCGCAGTCCACAAGCCACAAATACCAGGAATATTCACCCTGACTGCAGAGAGCCTTGGACTGGGTACATGGACAACAGGAACTACAGCCAAAGTTATCCTTTAGCTGAATCGGTAGTGGCTAAAACCTGATGCTTGCTCCCCAAAATGAATGTTTAGTTTAATTTTTTTACTTCTTATTAACTGTTCCCATATCACCATCACACCGTACATACTTCTGGGCAGAGAGACCTCTGCACAGGATTATAGATAAGAGTAAAAGCCAAGAGTGCATGGGTCTCCGTGTGCCTACAGGCGTTAAAAATAGCCCGCAGCCCCTCCAATTCATTACGTACTTCTCTGCAAGCTGCATTTCAGCAGCTGTCTCGGTGGCATCTGAGCCACAGAAGGACAAGAAGGAAGTGTATTTAATAAAATCATTATTTCTTATCAATATTATTTTCCTATTAGGAAAATCCAGAAAATCAAGGTCACAGCCTTTAAAAGTAATGCTCTACAAGTTTGTGTGAAAGCTGTACTTCTTCCAGGTCCACAGGTTGTTCGTAAGCTCACCTGCATGTTCCTAATGTAAGGTCTTGAAACATTTTCCCGGCAGGAATCATATCTTAATAGCAAAATGGTCCAGCAAGCCCCTCCTTTCCTTCTCTGAGTTTATGTCTCCTGGTGCTGGTGACAATACTTGGTCAGCTGAAAAGTTACATCAGGAGGAAGAGTTGTCAGGGGTGCTCAGTGCCATTGCTTTGAAGTCATCACTAAGGATAAGCACTTATATTGAAAAAACAAAGCAGACGTACCCTTCTTCACAGCTTTCCCATTATCAGAGGCAGCATCATCTCCTAACTGAGGTGCTCTACTTGAGCTTAGTGTACAAAGCTACAGCAAGGTCACTGATCAAATCCCAGTGCCATCCATCACTTCCTACACTGCTCCTGGTGCCAGACCTTGCAGAGACATCTCTGCTCAGACTTCTGCCAGGTGGATGCTGGCCATGGCCATAGTTTGATCTTCCCTGCAGTAACGCATTACTTACGTACAATTATTCACCAAACAGTTTATGCTAACAAACTTCAGTTGGTCAGTTGTTTCTAAGTTGCCTCACTCCCAAAACAGATCCCACTGTAGCCAGAGGAGACCCAGCTATTTTATACCAGTGGAGGACCGACCCTAAAAATGCTGACATCCCAGATTTGCCTCAATGATCTTTTTATTTTCTCCTTTTGAAAGAGAGAGTAGCAAAAAGCAAGTAACATGCAGAATTATTCATGTAAAACTTCTTCAAAGCTCTTAGATATTCAGTACACTCACAAATGGTTGTTAGCTCTTGGAACATTTTTGCACAAAGAGTAATCTGATGACGAATCCTTCAGTTTATCTTCCTGCAATCCAGTCTGCGCTGTGAGTTACTCCCTTTGGTATCAAAATCCTTTCAGCCAAAATGTCTTTTTTGTTCTTCATTGACAACCCTTTACTTGTTACAGTTTGGGTTGTCTAATTTCACTAACTTGCTGGTAAGAAGGAGGACAATGGCACAGTATCTTTAATTTCTTTGGAATGATAAAATAGAGCTCTAGGTAGATTTCTAGTACAGGCTGTTGAGCTGGAGGAAAATCATACCTGCAGGAAGATGTACTGAGCTAAATGTATTTTAGTATGGTACACTTTGACAAAAATTAGACCTTTTCCTACTGCTTACGGATGTAGAACTGGAGATTAGGCTCCTGTACAGCTAACAGACAGACACAGCCCATTGCTCCATGGCTTCTGTCATTCTGTGCCTTCAGCCATCCCCTGGGGTAGGGAGAGTGGGATAAATTTCTGTGCTCAGCACATGCAGAGCATCAGAAAACCGTATTGTGGATTGATCACAGCTGTTACTATCTGAAACACCTAACTGAGAGTGCAGTCTGCCCTAGGCTCCTTGTGTACTCCGTGGAGAGAGACAGGCACACCAGGGAGAGGAGCAGAAGTTAGGCTGGATGTCACAAGTGCTTCTTTTTTTTCAATATATTTCTGCTGAACTTGAGACTGAGGTCTGGCGTGAAAGTGGTGTAGGTCCTTGGCATCTTTCAGACCTACAACTCTATCACTACCTATCAGCTGTGAGTACCTTGAGAATCACACCTCAACACTCGAAGGTGGCTTTTATTCTCGGAATGACAATAATGTTGAATGAATAATAGAAAGAAGATTTGCTAAAATGCACTATCCCAGTGAACAGAGAAAATGTGTTTCATAGGTTAGCATGTTGCCCATAAGCAGATCTGACAGCTAAATTTTCTAACATGGTACATGAGAAACTTGAAATGAGTTTTTCAGTTAAGTGCAGGACACAGAGTGTGTCTCCACAGTGTGTTTAATGAGGGCTCTCGGCCATGTCTCTCCTCTCACTGCTCTTCAGCTTCCTTGTTCTGTCTCTTTCCTTCCATGAGATGCATTTCCAGATATAACTGCCAAAGAGAGTGTTTCTGTCTATGCCTGTTGGCTTGACAATGGCATAGTGTGGACAAGGACACCCTTAGATGCTGCTTTTACAACAAAAAACTTCAGGACCCAAATTCTGGGTTTCAGTGTTGCACTTATGACTGTTTCTAGCTGGCAGAAATGATGCAAAAATGCTTCAGCACATATGCAAATAAGATGCTATAATGGAGTTATCTTAGCATTAAAAAAACCCAGCTAATTTTCATATCCAGGATGTACAAGACTAGTCAGCATTGATATCCTTGTTCCTGTAAGGTAAGGCATAAATAGGACATCTCTTCTTGGCCCTGGGAGAGGGAGAAGTCTGAGGATCACATCATCTAGCTCAAGGTATGAGGCAGACACCCAACCGCTGTATATTGTTTCAGGACAGCAAAGTCTTGCACCGTTCCTAGAGGAACAAAACCCAGAGATCTTGACATGCTTAACAAAGCACTTAACTTACACTGATTTACAGCAGTGGACATTGCAGCACTTAAAATTTTACCTACTATGATAATGACATGAACTGTACATCCCAACTGAGGATCCCAGTGAGCAAGCAGTGACAGCAGGTAGTGTTGCAGCAAAAGGTAGCTGCTGTGATCCAGGGCATTCAAGGGAAAAAAAAAAGAAAATCCAGGCAGAAGTCTCCATACTCAGCAGACCAAAGGAACTCATTGGCACAAAGGTTTTCCAAAGTGCTTAAGAGAAGTTGAAGAAAGTCTTTTGCATAAGCCAGATGATCAGAAAGTGATTCTGAAACTGGGTGTCAGTTTTTTCCACCTAAATCATCTGTGTGCAAACATTTGCCTGTCAAATGGTTGCTGACACATTTAAGTTTCTAGCCTAAGGCATCTATGGGCTACAAGTATGGACTTTATTTTGTGTGTGTGTGAGGGGGGTTCTGCAGCAGAATGAAGAAGACTACAGCTCATTCCCTTCTTGCTTTGACATGCTTTTGGTGACCTGCATGTGATAAGGCCCAGGACATGATGCCTGAGTGCCACTGCTGCATACGAAGCCACAGGAAGCTGTCGCAGTTATGACACCAGATATTTCATCCACTCCTTCCCTTTGCTGCTGACTTTTCCACCACGGAGTCACAAACTTTGAGGTTGAAAGGTCTGTTTTGAAAATCAAGCCGAGTGACCCCTTGGTTTGCCAGCAGCAGGTAGCAGGCATTGCTGTGGCCTGGGATAATGGGGAAAAAAAAAGAATATATTTTCCCAGTGTGCTGCTGGTTTGCTGAGATCAGATTTAGACCAGTGAAGACATTGATCTGAGTCCCTGCTTAGCTGAGAAACAAGCGTCTCCATCCTGAGATCATGCTTTTCTCTGGGAGAAGCTGAGGTGATCTCTGCTGAAAATAAAAAGAAAAAATTAAGCCTCAAGTGCTGGCAAATCCACGATACGACCATGGGAGATCCATTCCCACAGCCAGCATCCCTCCCAGTCAGAAATGAGTGCCACGTCCCCAATCTGAAGCTGTCTGCCTGCCATACCCAGCTGTTGGATCTGTCCTCTCAGCCCTTCCAGCTGTTGGGTCTGTTCTCTCAGCCCTTCCCTACCCTGAACCTTTTCTCCCTGCCGACAGTGGTGGGTCATGGTGTTGCCAGCTCCTGACACAGACATCGTGTTCCTCAACTCCTTGTGCCTGCTGCATAGCTTAGAAAGATGCCACTGCAAAGTGCTACAGGAGCAAAAAGTGTTATTCCTCTTTATTGGAGGCCTGAGCAAATTATAGCTGAGTTTCTAGGGTTTTTTTAAAGCTGGTAGTTCTACCTCACTGCCCAGAGTAATTTAACTTTGCAGACTATGAAGGCAAAATGCTAAAGTGGTTTTGACTGGGAGTTAATCCACTAGTTCCCCCAAAGTACCCAAATGTGTCAATCTTTGTCTGCAGCTTTCAGCTTCTAATAAATTGTCCAGGGACCCAGTTTGGGTGTTACTTCAAATGTGAGATGACAAGACGAGGAAAACAACCAAGCAGCTTATTGCAGAAAATACGGGCTTTAATCTTCGTTATCAGGTTCCCCATCTGCAGAATTTGGGGTGCACCCAGCAGCTGATCGGGAAGGGAGCTGGTCTGGGGAAGGCTGACTTCTGCTTTCTCAGTCTTGGTGACTGATGCGTGTAAACTTTGCAGCTTGCAGAGAGAGCCAACCTTCCTAGTGTACGACACAGCTGGAAAACTCAATTCTCATTTGGCTGAACTTCTTGTTATGTCAATGACTTTATCAGTCAGTGCTGGAATAGCCAGGGGGGACCTTACCACTCTCTACAATGACCTGAAAAGAGGTTGTAGCGAGGTGGTGGTCAGTCTCTTCTCCCAGGCAAATAGTGATAGGACAAGAAGACATAGTCTCAAGCTGCGCCGAGGGAGGTTCAGTCTAGAAATGAGGAGGCATTTCTTCACAGAAAGGGTCATTAGCCATTGGAATGGGCTGCCCAGGGAGGTGGTGGAGTCCCCATCCCTGAAGGTGTTTAAGAAAAGACTGGACGTGGCACTTAGTGCCATGGTCTAGTTGACATGGTGGTGTTAGGGCAAAGGTTGGACTCGATGATGCCAGAGGTCTCTTCCAACCAAATCGATTCTGTGATTCTGTGAAAACAAAGCTACTTCAAACAGCTCTGATTGATTGTGTTAAGGTCCTTTAGAAGGAAAGCGAAATCCTCCAGGGATGTCTTCATTGGCTTTGCCAACAAAGTGCTCAGGGCTTAAAGGACAGTAAAACTTAGCAATAAAAGGAAAGGGGAAGTGACAGGGTAGCCTGGCCCCACCACTCCGTATTTTAGCTGTTCCCATCCCCTCCAGGTTATATGGCTTGTAGACAAGTACACAACACTAGAAGTGCTTAGAAACATCTTTGTACAGAAATAAATGAAGCATGACTCAGGGCTTCATTTTGTACATCAGATCAGCCAAGTGAGCTCTCTGGTTTTATTTCTGAAGGTTTTTGACCCCTCTAATCCAAAAGGCATAGAGATGAAACTGGACTAGGATGTCTTTGTGTGTAAATTACAGTTGCAGGTACAAGATGGCTCTTGTACATGTGGGAGAAATGGATGTAATGCAGCATGTGTGGAGGAGGGGGTGTGTGTTTATAGCTGATAATGGTTGGTTTTTTAATAGATGCCTGTTGCTTTTTAAGCAGACTGTGATTCCAAGCGTCATCATGTCTTTCATGTAGCACGAACACTGAAAAGTTATTAAGGACATTGTTCTTGCAGATGCAATGATTAACATAAAAATGAATTGTACAACTAAAGAAACCCAAAACTAAAGTTTGCCCACACAAACATGCTGTGCATGTGAACCATAGGTGTTTAGTTAGAATTACACATTACACAGATAGCACTTATGACCGCTGCTTTTGCCCACAGCAGCATGAAGATGTAAAGCTTTTTATTTTCTTGCCAATATCTATACCAAGGGGATGCCATTTCTTACAGGAGTCCTTCCCAGTAGAGTTTAGTTCCTGCAAACATGTGTCTCACCTTTACATTAGAGTGACAGTAAGCATCTTAGTTCTGGTTTGTGCAGTTACTGCTGCTTCAGAGTCTGATCCTGCCGACTGCTGAGCATCTTCGCCTTGCACAAGCATCAGGGTACGTTAAGAGGCACGGTGGGAACTCAGTACCAAGTAGGATCAGACTGTGATGTATCAGTATTAAGGTCAGTCTTACAATGCATTAATATCGCTCAACAGAAATATTAGCTGTCAAGAAGCTTAGAATTGTTCTCTTTATGGCTTAGGGAACAGTATTATAGCAAGAATGATGGGAATATAAATTCAGAGGGTGTTTACAAGGTGGAAAAACAAGAGTCAACATAAATGGGCTATTATCTGTATTCGGTATTGCCTGATTCTCAGTGAAATGAACGTGAAGAATTTGTGCTGAGTAGGCTTTTTCAAGGTTAACAGAGACAAGGAGTTGTTCCCAGGGGAAGATGAAGAGCAGACGGTGATGGAGATGAGCTGCAATACAAGACGTCAGGTTTTGCACCCGCAGCAGTGTTTCCAAAAGCAAATGATGGAAGATGACTACAGCATTGATGAAGCCGTTTGCCTCATCATGATCTATGAAATACTGTCTTTCGCCCCTACCCGAAGCCCTCAGCAAATCTGCAGGGGTTAGTGGGGTCAGCGCCTTCTGTCAAGAACGCTGTGACTTGCCAAGAAGAGATTGAGACAATGCAGAGAATGGAGATTTTTTCAGACTATTTTTAAAAAAATGCTTCCAGAATAGCTCCAAATAATATAAAAACTGTAAATTCATTATGGATTATGGTTTTAGAGTTGTAACATCAGCACAAAAATACCTGTCAAGAAATCCAGAGGTGAAATTGCAAGAGGCAAAGATGTAAAGACAGCCACTATTTCTTAATAAATGTATTTATGAAAAAATATTTTGCTCTTAGGCACCGTTAAGCCCACTGATGACATCAACCCTTAAAGTATGTCACATAAAGGTCTGGTCAGGTTAAAGGAAACATACTGCGTTGGCCTTAAATGGGAATGTTTTGAAAAACTTTTGGCAGATTGAAAAATATAATGTCCTTCAATCTAAATAAAGATGGTGATTCCAAATATTACAATATCTTTCCTGTAATGGAACACCATGAAGTTATTAAAATATCTGTTTGGCAGAGGCAGCAGTGAGCCAAAAAAATAAATATTGTGCATAAAGAAAACCTGAAGTAATATTTGGCTTCAAGGCCATGTCAGGCATGCGTACAGGTTGTGCTAAATGGCAGTCAGATATCAGCTTCTAGTTCAAAAATGGTTCATTTGATTGGAAACATTTTCCAATTATTTACCACAATTCAAAATGAAATGGCAAAACATTTTAGCATTTTTATCAAATTTTCTCCTTTTTTGGAGATAAGCCTACTCATTCAACTCTATCCAAAATTGCAAATAGTTTTGGTTATTTCTCAGAGATGCTTAATAAATATGTGTTGCTATTTTGCTTCCAGGATAGGGTTTTATACAAAGGTCATATGTTGAGTGCTTCTGGAATATAAAATTGTCTTGGAAAGCTTCTAAAAAAATATTTCCTACAGAAGACTTCAAAATGGTTCTGGGGGAATAGAAAAATCTTGTTATCTGTGGTTCTGCAGCTGAATTAATATAAAAATGGAAATAGTCTTTGAAAGCAAGAATGATGAGGCAAAATTCTATGACCTGGTGTGTACAGGTCAGACTAAATAATGAAAATTGTCAAATTGTAGCCTTAATAATCTATGAAAAATATCCTTAAGGTATCCCAGGAATGCAGCCATTCTTCCTCTCTCAAAAGCAATTTTACCATGTTGGGTTTTTTCCAACCTCTCTTCCTCATGATGAAATGCTCCATATTCCCAATACATCACGATATTGCTATTGTCTCCAATTTAATCCACCAGTAATCGTATTATCCTTCCCCTCTATATCGATCTGGATGAAGCACTGGCTCCAGCAGCTCCCTTTGGTGCTTTTAGGCCTCACTGAAGGGCAATACCTTCAACCACTGGAATAAAGTCTGGTGTAATTAAGGACCTGATGTTTGAATCAGCATGCCGGAGACTGCATTATATGTACTTAATTGGATAGCACGCTTGGTGTGCACACACGCCAAACGGTTAGTCTTTATAGAGAATGGGCCTGCAAATGCTTGGGATGCTACTGAAACAAAGCTCTGCGACTGAAGAATTAATTTGCTTTTCCCAGACTCTCTGGTGGTACCTAGCACTGCGCTAAGTGCTCGATGCTGAGCGATTCTGCAATGTGCAAAGTACCCCCCAGTGAAAACGGACTGTAACAGGACCGAGTTATGGGGCTCGGCCGTGTCATTGGCGTTTGGCTACGGCTGGACCTTGTCTGCATGTTAATGTAGAGTGAAAAAAAACCTTTCCACCATCTGATGATGGCTCTGATGACAGGTGCTAGATTTAGAAAAATAGTATCCTTCCTGCTTCATAGAAATTCAGCATTGAAAGTACATGTTTGTCACACACTAATCACATCTATCTATGTATTCGTTTACTGTGCGAGCCCATTTCTGAGCATCCTTGGCTTTGCTTAAAAGAACAGAAAAAAGCAAAATCAGCAACAAAAACTTAATAGACCTCCAGCCCAACATGCCCTAATTGGTAGGACATCCACAGCAGGTCTTTCAACTCCTCCACCTCAACAGTCACCCCTTCTTTTCACTTTACTGAGTGAAAAGATAAAGTTTGGCTCCAAAACCTTCAATATCAAGACCTCCAGACTTAGGCATTTCTTCTAAGTGGAGAGCTCAGTGGAGACCACATCTCCTCCTTGACCCCACTTCGCCCCCCTGACCCCTCCTATGCATCTCTTACCTGACTCCTAACTAGGTTCAACATCATCTAGCCATGTGAACATCTCCTGGAAGTTCCTCAGTACCTTCAACTTTCTCTTGATTTTTTTAGGGCTAGGTTGTTCCTGTTTGGCTTTTTTATCGGAAGTTCATCTGTCCCACTGCTTTGGGATAATATGTCACATAACTTGACTACAGTCAGGATAGTTGCACAATATGCAGGTGTCCTGGTTTCAGCTGGGATAGAGTTAATTTTCTTCCTAATAGCTGGTATAATGCTGTTAAACCACAACAGTAAGACAGGAACCTGATCAATATTTGTGGAATAGTGTTACTGGCTGTATATTTTCCAAGCAGGTAATACCCTGGTTGTTTCCTTGCTTAGAAGCAGGACGTGATCTGAGGTGCCCCCATGCTCTCCATGGAGCACACAGGGAGAGGAGAATTGGCACACTTGCAGCTTAGATTTCAGGATGCATCAAATTCAGTGCAAGTGCTGGTTAGAAAGGCCGCTTTTCTTTAACAATTAGCTATTTCTGATTTGATGTGGTAAATGAATATCTTTTTATATATCAGAAAGAAAACACATTGGCTATGACTTAACATAGCTTACTAAGCTCTTTTTTTTTATAATAAAACCTTTCGGATTAGGAGCTCTGCATAGTAAACATCTTTTTCTATGCTGGAGGAGCTGAGGTTCTGGGTCTGTCCGAGTTTGATGATTTTTTGGTTTCCCTGCCCCCTTCGGCCCGGACTCTTGCTGCCAGCCTGCCATTCCCTGGTTCGGGTCTGGCTGTTGCAGACCTTAGCTCAGCACACAACCGCTCGTGCTTCTGGCTGCCCACAACCCTCATCTGGATCCCCATTTTCTGACCACACTGGCATCCATAATTGTATTCTAGAGATTAAAAACAGGAAAAGAGAGCCCAACTCCATCTTCCTAACCTGTTTTAAGAAAATAAACTGCTTTGCCAGCTACTCTTCACCATCACAGCCCCACGCCAGGCTCCCCATTAGGCAAAGTTAAGTGTTCCATAGCTTTACCTATGCCGGGGGGTCCACAGGCATGATCACATGAGCAAAAGCCATACAGGTGGCTGGTTAAACTGCTCTTTGATCTAAAAATCTTCTCTGCAGAGTCAGTAAACCTTTCAGAAATGGGATCATCAAGTAGAATTCATCTTCCTATCTCTCTCTCTCCCATCTCTTGCATGCTGACTTGCCTGGAACCACTGCTGCCTGAAAGGATATCCTCCTCCTTTTAATGTGTTTTGGGGGGCAAGAGGAGGGAGCTAAGGGGGGCTTAATCGTCTTCCCAGCAAGCTTCACTAGATGGCAGTAAGCAAAGGCAAATGAGTTAAAAACCCCATTTTAGAGGGACTCGGTAAACCTCAGTAACCAACTGCTTCCTCCAGCATTACACCCTAGAACAAGAGGTTGTTCCTGTGAAGCAGCATCTTCTTAAAAGGCATCAGGATTTATTTACAGTTAATGTTTCTTCAGCCTTTGTGAAGGCTGCGATTGCCAGGAGACAGTCTGAGCTGGAAAACTCCTGCCTTTGCCAGCTCTTCTGCAGGGATACAGAAGTTTTCCTCCCAGCTTCTCCTTCTGCAGAGCTGGTTTGCCAGGTCATTGCTACACTGCCTTTTTGTCTTTTTTCCTTTGGGGATACAGCTCTGCTGGAACCCCAAGACAACCTCAAAGAGCCTCCAAAGTGCAGGGAGGTTTCATGACCGGTACCCTGGGAGATACCCGCCCCCGCCATCCCCATGGCATGGGGCCATGAGCCCTGTAGCAGCTTTTCCAGTGCCAGCAGAGCAGTTTGACTTTCCTGCTGCACATCAGATGCTCAGCATCTGCCGTTTGGTTCGGGTGGGAAGTCTTCATCTCAGTAGTGGCCGTAACCCTTTGATTTGAAGCTGGGCACCTGGCTTGCCCCTCTCCTCTCCCTCCTCGGTGGAGGGATGGCTGGTGACTGTGCCCTGCTCTGCACCATGTGTGCTGTCTGGGGGCTGCAGTGCTGTGTCAGATGGCGTGCGGGGATATCTGAGATTAATCCAACCGCTCACTGCCTTGGACGAGAAGGTGTTAATTGCTGCCAGGAGACTTTTCCCTGCAGGTTCCCTGTGGACATTGTCAAAGCAAGCTGAGGAGAGCTGGGCAGGAGTCACTGTGGGATGTGCTGTCAGAAATGACAGATCATCAAAACCAGAATTTGTCAGAATAGGTTTGCTTTAACAAAACTCTCCACAGGACACTCCCCAGGCCAGCAGTGGGAAGGAGTGCGGCAGGGTGACCAGTCACTAAGACACCATCCTCAAGTCCCTGTCCCAGGCAGGACTTGCAGTGCTGACCCAGGGACACCTCCTTTCCAGGCTCCTATGGGAAGGGCCAGAAGTCTCTCGAGTTTTGCTTCCTCCAGAAATGCAACAAAACGCAAATTTAAAGTCTCATCTTTCTATTCAGAAGGGAATTTTTGGGTTTTCTTTTCTGGCCAGCTCTTGTTCCAGGCCTCACAAAGGAGCAAACAACCAACCCCATGAAGACACAAAGCACCAGCTCCATGGCAGACCCAGGGAGCACAGGAGAGTGTCCCTGCTGCAAACGCAAAGCTTGAACATCATTTCACATTTTAGCATGGAGGTGAAAAATCCAGAGGAATGTTTGCAATGAGCTAAGACTATGTCAACACAGAGCTCACTGGAGCAGTGGACAAGGAGGACTTCTGAGCTACAGAGAACCATCTGCTGTCATTATACCTAATTTAAATACGACAATACAGATTCAAAGGACCAAGGTTTGGAATACAACAGTGGTCTGGTTTGTTTCCAACAGTTCCAAATTAAAGGCAAGAGTCCCTCTTACTGTCTCTCTTGCTGGATCTGTGAGTCTTTCTTCATGGCCAAGTGAAGATCCATCTTCCATAGGACGGGAGAAGGTATCTGCACCTAGAAAGCCCGGGATCCTGGTGGTGAAAGCGTTCCTGATGGGCACCCCATCCAACGTCCCCTGGAAAAGCCGTGGCAGCCCAATCTCCCAACGGCACAGCCTGTGTCTCTAATAGATGAAGGTGGTTAAAATCAGGAGATGGATTAGTTTAGATGGCAGGTGCTACCTGTGAAAGTCTCTGGAGGGGCCTCTCTGTGTTGGCTTTTGAGTGAACTTAGACTTTTGTTTTAGGAGGTCTGGATGATCTGGTTAGGGCTAATCATTTCACATTTCAGTGATGTAATGCCTGAGTGAGACAGAATGGACCCAAAGCCCAAGGCTATATGTCTCATATCAATCTCTTTTACAAACAGAAATAGCCTTGCAAGGCCCAGTTCTCCCTGGTTTCATTATAACCCTCAGAAGTTATTTTGAATTGAAAATCCTTCCTAAAACGAGGTTTCAAATGAAATATTTGCTGCTTGGATAGATTTACAAGTCAGGTAACACTATGCAGAGATTTTCTCACCTTTCGATATTCTTCCTTTCCTGCAGGACATTGAAGTGTCATACAGACAAACAACACAAAGCCATTTTCAGTCATGTAAAATCAACCTTTGTTTGACGGGCAGTAACAGCCCCCAAATGCATCTTGGCTATCCCTGGGGGTTGGCTGTGCAAGATCCATACGACCTTGCTGACATCGAGGATGACACTCCCATGACTTTCCAGGGCAAGTACTGGGAATGGGAAATTGCTCCCTTTTGTTCCTTATGCCCACTTAGAATGAAGTTGTTATATTGAAATAAACGGATTAAACAACTCAGCTGTTCCTTGTACATACTTGTTGTGCAACCATGAAATATTGTCCCAGGAAGCCTCAGCAATCTTTCAATCTCATTGATATTAAGCGTCTTAAAATTACTATGACCAAGCAACACCAGTGCTTGGATTTGTTCAAAGTAAGAGGCAAAAATGAACTTTCAGCAATAACACTGATGTTGATAATATCAGGGTCTCCAGTCCTGGAAATGAACAGTCATCTGCTCATAACCCATCAGGGAGTTCAAATCTGTATCAGTTCCTTTGAATGCGAAACTTTTGAAAGCACCAGCTGTGCCATGTTAATTTGCTTCTACGGAGCTTAGCGAGACTAGAACACTGAATTGCCTGCAACGCTCGTGTTATTGATGTGACTGATCAGGAGCTTTCAGGGTTGGTTTGCAGTGATGTAACCTAGACCTCTCTAAGAAGATTAAATATTTAAAAGTGAGGTTACTGCAAGTGGTGGACTGTTGCATCTTCTGCAAGACTCTGCTGATAATTATTGCAAAGCCACTGGTCTCTGATGTGAGGATTGTTTCAGCCTTTGATTGCACTGGGTTAGGAAGCAAAGAGACATGTGGTACATTTTAGTATCCCAGTTAAAAAGGAGTCCCTGGAAAACTAGGAGAGAACTGAGAATACAGCTGAGAAATAGACAGCATCATCATTGTCCTTCCACTCATAACTGCGGTCTTTACAAACAGCTGTTTTCTAAAAGCTTTTAGGTTGCCACATAGGAAGATGGAAACGCAGCCTACTGCTTGTTAATGAGATTACAGACCCTAATGCCCTTCAGAGACACCAAAAATCCTCATTCAGTAGAGGACGTAGAAAACAGAGGGAGGATGATTAAAGGTGATCTCTGACACAGCAATGCTTATCCCCCTGCAGGGATAACCTACTGCACACACCGAGGGATACCTGCAAATTCCCCCATCACACTATGGTCAGCCACTTTTATTTACTCATAAATGCTCTCGAGAATACATTAACTGCCACTGGTTTTGTGGGATTACATCATTCAGTGGAGGAGGGGAGCATATGGCCCATGGCACTAAACTGGATTTTAGGTAGAGCAAGTCTAGATTTTGAGCAAATCAAAACCAGAAGTCGCTGCTCTCAGATCCCTCTGAAAAAAAAAAAAACAAACAAACAAACAAGAAAAGCTCTCTTAAAAATCCTCAAAGAAGTAAGTTTGTGACAAAAACAGCAAAGGCTCCCCAGCTCCTGGATTGCCTTTTGCATCTGATGTCCCACGTGCTTCAGGTTATAGCCACTTTAGGGTCACATGTTCCTACATGTTTGGCAGCCCAGATCCAAGCCTTTTGATGACACGGAATAAATAATGACAGATTTCCCATCCAATTAATGCCAGCAATGGCACTGCTTAGTGAAAGAAGCATTTCAACCTTGATTTGGCAGTGGGATTCACTGCAATGAGATGGTTGAGGCTCTTATTCATCCCTGCTGTGATACTACAGGGATGTGTGGGAGCATCTCTCCAACCCTCAACAACTGACACTGGAAAGGTACTTCTCCTGTGTCTGATCTGCAGATCAGTTCAATCTGTTTCAACACACACCTCCCCTGAACATTACTGAAGAGACAGGTCTATTTGCCCTGGTGCTGGAGCTTCCAGCGTCTGCAAAGGGAGCATCTTCGGCGTCCTTGTTGGTTTAGCTATATTTGTTTCACACATATTGGTGGACAAGCTAGATGTAGTCCAGTGTAAGACCATGATTTCTACAATACTATGAACCCAAGGAGTTTTAGCGGTTTGCTCAAAGTACTGTGACATCTACACATTTCTACATGTGGGGGCAGGAAGATACTGTGGGTGTCTTTTATACTGACAGTCTCTGATAGCATAAGCAAGAAGACAGGGCACAGTGTTATTAAAAGGATAGCCTATGGTGAATTGAATGGCTTATGGCAGCTATAACGATGGGAAATTGAAGAAGAGGGTTCATAGAATCATAGAATCATTTGGGCTGGAAGGGACCTTTAGAGGTCATCTAGTCCAACCCCTCTGCAGTGAGCAGGGAAATCTCTAACTAGATAAGGTTGCTCAGAGCCCCATCCAGCCTGACCTTGAATGCCTCCAGGGATGGGGCTTCTACCACCTCTCTGGGCAACCTGTTCCAGTGCTTCACCACCCTCATTGTAAAAAATGTTTTCCTTGTGCCAAGTCTAAATCTACCCTCTTTTAGTTTAAAACCATTACCCCTTGCTCTGTCACATCAGACCCTGCTAAAAAGTCTGTCCCCATCTCTCATATAGTCCCCCTTCAGGTACTGGAAGGCCGCAATGAGGTCACCTCGAAGCCTCCTCTTCTCCAGGCTGAACAACCACAACTCTCTCAGCCTGTCTTCATAGGAGAGGTACTCCAGCCCTACAATCATTTTCATTGCCCTCCTCTGGACCTT
>NW_009624043.1:45626-46670 GCF_000690535.1 Cariama cristata | reverse complement strand
TACAGTTGGTCTTGGCCCATTGACCCAGCAAGAACCAGCAAGATCTGCAGAACCAGAATCAAGAATCCTGTGCTCCGCAGGCATTAAGAAACTGGTGTTACCAGAGCGGACTAACAGACATAGGTCTGTCCTTTATGACAGTCAGCACGGTACCAAGCCCACAGGTGCTTGGTGGACATGGCCAGCTGCTGGTGCAAACCTGGGGGCTGTGACATGATCCTGAATGTCAGAAATTCATGCTCATTCCTGCATTAAGTCAAAGATCCCTCCACACCACAGCACCCTTAAATAGGGTCCAGGTCACTTCTGTACCATAGCTCATACAAACTAGCTTCTAACACACTACTATCGAGCTAACGGACACAATTCAAAGAATTCATGACATTGAAGACATTTTAATGTGTTATTTTCAAGTGCCTTATTTAAATTTTGTCATTTCTCTAAAGAAACGCCTCCTACCCTTGAGTTATATTTGTTAATTCTCCATTAAAATGCACCCCTTTTTCTCACTAATAGAGTGTTTTAATAGTTATGCCCACACATTTTTAAATCTCTATTCAGTATTAATCAAAAACATAATTTGATCATAAACTAAAATGCAGGCTTAATTGCAGATGCAGACAGTTGACGTTCTATGTTTTACACGTATTTCAGAGAATGCAAGTTAAACAAGTTTAATCAGTCTAAGTTTAAAGTTCATTTTCACTGATCTAAACTACTTTTGAATGTGAAAGACAAGTCAACCACAGAGAAACAAGAGCAACCATGGACAGCACTGTCTACCATATCCATCTACCACGGACAAGACTGTCTAACTATACCTACTAACTGTCAAAAGCCTGAAAATTTTCTTCATCCACCATTCATGACAAGGAATCACATAGGGTAAGGAACATCACGGTTTCTGCTCATGTCACATACACTCTCTTTTTCCTACTTTCTCTTTGCTCTTTCAATCTGCCCATCTTTCTCACTCTTCATGTTCTCTCTGATCTCTGCTTCTCTTATTTCTTTCTAAACCCTGCTGCAATGGGTGCATTCCTG
>NW_009624043.1:5869-45608 GCF_000690535.1 Cariama cristata | reverse complement strand
AGACGTGCCCCCAGCCAGTCACCCAGCCAGCTGCGTATTCATCCCTGCAAAAACAGGGTAAACCCAGAATCACTCGTGTGTCACCATAGGCAAAACTCATTCTACTTTTGAAGTACACACAAATAATTCTCAGCCCAAAACTCATGCTTTCTTTCCACCCTCAGAAATTAATTCTCTCAACTTTTAAATGGGCTTCTCAAATGAATTTGTCAGTTGAAAGTGATTTTTTTTTTCTGCTTTCTTTAACAATATGGATTGTTGGAGAGAGAATTATCTCCAAATACCTGCAGTTTTTAGACCCCAGCAATTAGCTCAGTGGTGACTAGCTCAGTCATTTTGCAGTCTCTTCTCTGATTATATTAAGCACAGGCAGATATGCTGCTGACACCCACATGCACAAATGTAAAGGAATGCCAGCAGTTTGAGATGAAATCAGTTTTCTTTCTTACTACTTTGATGTTATTACCAGTGTTAATGCAGCTCCTAAGTGCCTGATCCCATTTTAAAAAAATTTACAGTCTCCTTTTTATTTTCAAAATGCTTCTTATTCCCCTGTTGCTGTGAAAACCTGGCTGTGTACATAACTCTCTTATTAAACGTTTAAAAAACTAAACAATGTAGCAAAAAAGAAAGTATTTCTTCCTACCTTTCATCTGTACTTGTCTTCGAAATTATGTGAATATATTTGGTGTACGTTTGGGTATTTTTGAAAAAGAATATTCAGACAGCAACATGACTTAACATTTTTTACAATCTTTAAAATACTGCTCTCAAATACCTGTAAAAACAGCACCATTTAAGTCCTGAAAACATATCTCAGTACAATCTGCCTAAATAACACTTTTGGGAGAGTAAAGATGAAATTCTGGATTTCCAGCTGCAGCAAGGCAAAAGACCTCATAATCCTAACCAAAAAAATCATTACTAGGATTTTTTTTTTTTTAATACTTCTTTAAGGGGTTGACACAGTAGTAGTTATATCCATAAAGAAGATATTTTTATTACAATCCAACAAAATCAAGACTGTAACAGTGATTAATTTTTTTTAATAACCTCAGCGCTTCAAGTCTTCCAATCCTAATGGGGCAATCGTGCATCACTGTTGTGTTCCAACAGAAATATTAGTCTCTGTGCTGTGTTAGTGTAATTGCAGTTTAATGGTTTACACTATCATAATAGCACTAAATATTTTACTAAACGGAGTACAGTATCTAAAAAGTGATTTAAATTGTTCCAGGCTTTAAGATTGTACATTCAAAGATGAAAAAATCTGTTCCTTTCTCTCTGAATTAGGGTAACAAAGCTGTCAAAATTAGTTTCTTGTTTGTCTTCTTAATAAATTGGGCAAAATGTAATATCAGAAGCAGATATTTAAAATTACAGCATAAAAGGACTTAGTAAAATATGAAAAACATTTTGTGCCTTGGTGCTCTGATTTAATAGGATGGCATGATTCAAATTTTCAGATTATCAAAGGATATAGAAAGACTCTAATCAGAATCTGATTTTTTTTTAAATAATTTCAGAATTTTTGATTATTTACTTTAATAAAACTTTAAATAAAAAACCCACACTGTGAGTTTGCGATGACTACAAATAGTGAGGTTACATGCCAGTAACCTGTTGAGGACTCAAGTGAGTAGGATCCACTACATGTTCACAACATTCTTACTCACAAAAATAACTCTATGAACTAAGTCAGACTACTTACATAAGGAAGGACTATTAATCCAAGTAAGGATTTGCTAACTCTTGCCATTAACATACAACAGTAGCAGTGACTGCATTCCATAATGTATTCTGCTTTACTCCCTTGAACAAAGCCAAAAACTTCTGTAACTTCAGAAGGGGCCATGAAGTTAACACTAGATGTGCTCAAAGCTCCTAAGTCTACCTATAGAGCACCTGAAATGTATTTTTAAAAAATTCACTTTGCCTAAAGCTAACTTATACTTTATTCTATTCACTATTTTGATACGACAGTCCTATTTTTCTAACTTCTAGCTGAAGCATTAATTTAAATGTTTTTCAAACACAGTTTTCTTGGAAAATGAACTTCTTTTTTTCCTAAAAATCAGTACATTTTGTTCAGAAAGGGTATCTTGAATTTGGACTAGAGCACCAGGTTTTTTCCCAAAAAATTTGTTTACTACTAAGATTTTCTGCAACATTGATCTGATTAGAAAAAAAAATATCAAAAATACAGGGGAAAAAAATTATGTCTCTACCATTTAAAGAACATTTTTGCATAGCTTACAACTCCTTGACTTAGGGACTGCCAAGATCTAGGGCTCACTTCTTACTTGGAGAATAAATGTACTAATTTAAGACAGAATAAAACAAAGTTTGTCTTTTAACTCTCACAATAACAATTTTAAAAAATAAAATGTAAAATATATAAAATAACAAATTAAGTAACTTGGTACTAAATAATCTTTAAGTATGCAGAAAGATGCTGATAACAAGAACTGTTTATTGCTCACATAGCAAATGAGAAGCTGTAAAGATGGCACTTTCTCTTTCTAACATTGAACAGGCCCATATCTAAGCCCTGCTCAGGCATACAAGCATCTCTCCAGCAGCAAACACTCCCACAGGGTTCAATATCCCTACTGCATTACCAAAAAAAAAAAAAGCTTACGAAGGGAAAATGTTACTTAAACAAAACTTCTCCAATAAAATATCAATTTTGCCAAAACACATTGAAAGTGTACTTTGGTCTTTTGCTGTCATTTGAATTAGGAAATATTAAAAAAAAAAAAACAACAGATGCAAAACAACAAGGTAGAAAATCTGTTTTCTAGAGATCACTGAAAGGATTTATTGATGCAGTGTACCAACCTAACCTATTACTCTTAGATAATTACCTTACATAATATGCTAATTTCATGGAGAAGTTTAATTTTAATTTACAGTTTAATTGTCCTACTTAAGGTAAACTTGTCACCTGTGTCACTTTGTGGCTCATAATCATAATACTCATTTAATTATTTACTTCAAGGGAGCATTTTCATTATGGATATTACTATGTGTCTAAAGGAACTTATATTTGAGGGTAGTGAAAATTTATACAGTGGAGTGCTCACCTAAATTTCCACTAGTTGTAACTGTCTGTGTCTGTGTCTCAGCTGCAGATGCTACTCTTAAGCCTGCAGAGCAATGTTATTTACCCTGTCATGAGGGGACCACATCTGGGGTTCCTGAAACAGGACCATCAGCACACACCTGGCTTAGATTAAGATTAGCAATAACTGCAAGGCTCCCAGTCGAGATACAAATGAGAAGATAATAACTTCTCACCTCTATGTTTGACCTTGCAAATAATCTTTGAACACGGGAGCAGACACACAACATTGGCTCCAAGGCGAGGCCAGTGCTGTGCCCCATCTCTGTGGTGGTCAGTAACGGTGGTCCAGGGACCAGGAGAGAGGCACAGAGCACAAGCTTTCCTTTGGTTTATTTTTTCAAATTTGAGCAACCAGTGATTTATGGGTTTCCCAAGATGGGGGCTGCATATCAACTGTCATTTTTAATAGCCATCAGTTGACAAATCTTCCACAGATGTATCTAGTATCTTTGCAATCTGTTTATATTTTTAGCTACATAAGTATCACATGGCAGCAAGCTCCACCATTTAATCTATTGCATTGGTTTGTGTTTGCTTTAAATCTGCCAAACTTCTGGGTTTGTCTGCTATGGCTGGGTCATCTTCCCAGTAATTTTAGCTTCCAAAGCAGACACTTCATCATCACATGAGTGGTACTATGCAACTTTCCTGCACCATACTAAGCAATATCTTTCATTGTCTGGAGTCCTGATCAGCAACTTTAAAAAGCTGAAAGTATTCTAATTTTTAACATACTGGGCACAATAGGAACCATTTCTATGTAGACATGCCCAGCCAGAAGAAAGGGTAAGGGATGCTCTGTCCCCAGGCTAGCCAGCAGGCCAGTAGGGCTCTCTGCCTGGGGCAGATGTGGCCAAGGGCTCCTCAGCCTTCTGTTCAAAATACAGAAAAATATGTGCCAGAGAGTGAAAAACAGGAGCCCAGGTCCTGCAGAAATCCTTTTTTTCACCATTGAAACACTTCCAGTATTTGCTACCCCCCTGACTTACTGTTCAATACTCCTGACCTGCATGTCTTGCTTAATACCCAGAGAGACAAGCAGCGCCATGGACAGTCAGGGGTGTTTCAGACTGGGTTCCTTCCCAAGCCCTCTTGGAGAAGCTGCTTCTGCAAACTCCATCCTACGCAGGAGCAGACACCCGAGCACTGCTTCCCCACCAGCAGACAAGATGAGTGGTGGTGGGATTTCCGAGGGACACAGCTCTCCAGCAAGTTTGGCAGTGCGGGAAGGGGGACATCCGGCATATGGGAACCACAAGCTCCCTGCTTCTGAGGTAAGAACCTCTCACACTCATCACTTCATTATTAACAACATTCAGATCTTCATAAGATGCTTGTCTTTTTTAATAAACAGAAACAGTTACTGAAGTTGGGGGTTTGCTTTTTTTTTAATATTGGGATTAAATCTAAAGACCTGCAGATGTATTCTTTACTAACCTTTCTTCAATGATGGATGTTTGTTCAGGAGCTGTGTCATCGCATTTAATTTTTATCCTCTAGATTGTTCTATTTGATTAAACAACCTAGGAAAAACTTCCTTTTTCTTTTCCCCCTTCCTAAAGAAGTGGCCATGGTAGCCTTTAACCTACAATTTGTCTGCTGCCTCTCACAGTATCTTCAGCACAGCCATGGCCCCTAACAACTGAGGGCATTCAGCACCTTCCAGCACTGAGGATATCACATTTCCCATCTGAAATTGCTTACCTCATCAGTCACTAAGGGCCCAGTTTGGAAGTCATTAAAAATAATGAGACTGCTGGCACTTCTCCCAGCAATAATGGCATTAGATTCTGTGTTACTTTTCTACTTTAAGACAGTTGTATATATTCACAAATCATTTAACTCTTATCTTCATGCTAGCTTTAATGAAACTAAGGGCTGCTGAAACTGTGGGCTTTTTTTTCTACTTTTTATTTAAATAAGCTTCTGCCTACTCCATCATAAAATTACACAAACACACAGCAGATTGCACACGAAGGCCCCAAAATGTTTACCAGGATCACCATATCCATCACTAAAATGCAAGCACTTCTCAGTCAATAAACACTTCAGCTGACAATAAGGTCACAAGAGAGTTTTCAGAAGGAAAACTGAAGAGTAACAAATTCAATTTGTCCAAAACAAATTTAGAACCAGTACAGTGGGTAGAGTCTCCTAGGGTCCAGCATTTTCATCTCCATCTGTATCTACTGTAGCATTTTTCCTCCTGGCACCATGCAAAAAGACTAACTCCATATTAACTCACTGAGTAACAACATCACTCCTGCAGGGTTTGTATTTTACGAGCTTTGACAAGATAATGAGCCCTCAGTAATATGCTGCAGGACATCACAAAATGCAGCTTTAAAGGGTCTCATTAATCTCTTCAAAAGAGAAAATACTGATTGTTGGGAAATGCATACTAAAACTTTAGAACCCTCACCCTTAATTTTCTTTAAAGTCTAACTTAGGACTGATGTAAAATTTCTCACTGCTGTATTTTTCCTTATAAGAACATGTACGACATGTCCTTAAGTAACAGTAATATAAATCTGAAAAAAAAAAAACCACCTTCTTTAGATATATGTGTTTAATTACTCTGGGCGTACATTTGAACTGCACATTAAAAACAGACCTGTTCATGTAGACAGACTCAAAAGTCACAGATCCAGCACTTCTGCACAGCAAGTACGATATGTCAGGCTCCTAGAAATTAATCACAGTGTATAATATGACACATACATTTTTACATTATCTGCTCACAGATGAGATTATCTCAAAGATGCTAAGGACTTGCACTCCAGGAACCTTGGAAGTCTATCCATACTGTGAAAAGTTCAGAAGGCCCTGGGCTGCTGCTGAAAGCTGTATCCTCTTGTCAAAGTGAGTAGGGCTTAGTATGACTAAACCAACTGATATACCTAGGTGGGAGCATAAAACTAAAGAGGAGGTACAAGTCAAATAGTAATTCAATCAATAATAAAACTGCAAGTACCAGATTTAATGAAAAAGTTCCCTGAATGCTTCATAAGGTGAATTTTAAAGGTGTTTTGATGTTATTACCAGCATATGTGAAAATCTGAAGAGGAATATTACCATTGCATAAAAATTAATATCTCCAAAAATTAATCCAAATTCTATTTTGTTAGGGGAATGAGCTACTCACTTATTAAAAATATATTTTTAAGGCTGTTAAATATTTAATACCTTTGCAAAAGTATTTTCTTTGCATTTATTTTTAAGTGGTGGATAAGGTCTGTTTTAGGAACACATATTACTTAATGTTCCCACTAACTGATGTAGCACTTTTTATCTCAAAACATTTTATGCAAACCATTTGTAATGTGGCCAAGTTGCAAAAAAGAAATCACCCAGCCATCCCTAGCAGTAAACAGAATATCATTAATTTGACTTCTCTTATCTACTAAATCAAGGAATAAAATGACAGCAAACTAGCCTTATGATTAACTTTCAAAATATCTACCAAATAAACACCCACAGAACTACTGGTGCAAGCTACACAATTTAAGCAATAGGTGCAAATGTTCAGGCATCATGAGCGGTCTCACCATTTTAAGACATGAGAATAAGACAATAAGAAGTGAAGAACAGTGTAAAAATTGATTAGAGGATAATAGAGAACAGCAAGAACAAATAAAGTTGCGGCAATTTCAGTTTATTAAAAGACATGTTTTTAGAACATTTGGGGAAATTTTATATTCTATTTTCTCTTGCAGTAAATGGTGAAATGATGATAATAGTTTTAAGATACCTAAAACTTGCCTGTGGCTCATTATCCAATCAATTGATATTAATTGGCTAAATCAAGCTAAATGACAGCTAGTTGCTCCACAGAAGGTAGAAGTATATCAGAATAAGAAGCTTTCAGATAATTAAATCAGTGCAGAGGTCTTTCCTTTTGAACCTTAGAAACACATTAAAAGACATCTATATTTTCACCTTCAGAAAAAAGGATGACAAGTAAAGCATATTCAGAAAGTCATTGAGAAGATTATAGGTGTTGCAGTAGCAGTGGAGAGTTCCATTGCAAGAGTAAGTCAGTATTTTTTCGTATAGACTCTCTTCCATAAAGAGGATGAAATAAGATCTCTCATACTTATTATCTCGCACATCCCCCTCCTATCAGCCCCAAAGAAAGAGAAGAGGTCTCGCTGCCTCTATTCTCCCATTCCCTCTTACCACTGCATCTGCTGCACCAATTTGAAGGCATCCTGCCCCTTAAGGTGCTTCTTTTTACACTGAGACAGGAATGACACACAGCAGAGCTCAAGGAAGCTTGTTAGCCTCTTACAAAATTACATGGGATAACTACTTTTAAGGTCTTGTAAGAATCTTGTCTTGCCTTTGCACAAATGTAGGATAGCAGAGGGGATGGCACAAGACTGTTAAAATTAACAGTTGAACAAGCCAGGGAAGACTGAATCTGGATTCATTACATTGGAGACGGGGTTAGAAATTTAGCGCCAGGTAATACAGGAAAAACACATAAACAAGCTCCCTCTGTTTTGATGTAAGCATCAACGCTGACTAAACTGCAGCTTTAAAATCTGCTCTTAGGAACAGTGATCATGTAAAACCTGTAACTGTACTCCCAAGCCTGAACTCTGCTGCAATGGGGAATACACACTCTGAGGCTACATACAAGCTTCTGTTACATGGCTGGGGGGGAGGTACAGGAAAAACACATAAACAAGCTCCCTCTGTTTTGATGTAAGCATCAACGCTGACTAAACTGCAGCTTTAAAATCTGCTCTTAGGAACAGTGATCATGTAAAACCTGTAACTGTACTCCCAAGCCTGAACTCTGCTGCAATGGGGAATACACACTCTGAGGCTACATACAAGCTTCTGTTACATGGCTGGGGGGGAGGGAAGCACAGCTGTTCTTACCATTAAGGTACTTCTCACCCTTTTTCATTGTAGTGGTGGTTTGTTTTCCATCCTTCTCCTTCCTGCCACCTCAGACAGCGGCAGCCCAGGTGGACAATACAAACAGATCGGACGTTACTATTCATCTCACTCCTCTCTCTTCTTTTTGTTTCTTGTTGTTGTTGTTTTACAGACGTCAGAATGAGAACTGTGCCAAATACACTGCCTGTGTCAAGCAGTTCATGTCACTCAGTGAACCTGAGCAGTGGGCATTTGCTGAGAGCTTTCATCAAGCTGATTCTGAACCGTGGCAGTCAAGAAGGTACAGCTAACACTCAGTATTGACAGAAGGACAAGGTGCATGGAGGAAGCTGACGTGTCCTCAAAACGTATGGATAAAAAGGCTATCCTGGGAATAGAGAAAAAGAAGAAAGTTACCTTAAAAACATATGAGGTATTATTATTATAATCAAATTCATATTCACGCCTACATTAACAAAAAGACAAATATTAGTATTTAAACTCAAAACAGATCCTTCCTCTCCTGTCAAACCCTTTCAAATACTTCATGTACACAAATTAAATTTCTAAGGGCAAAATTCTTCTAAAAATATAGATGCTCAAGCACAGCAATGATGATATTCTTTCCATTTCCCAAAGCCACTCATTACATGTCCAGAGAAGGGCAACAAAGCTGTTGAAGGGTCTAGAGCACAAGTCTTATGGGGAGCAGCTGAGGGAATTGGGGTCATTTACCCTGGAGAAAGGAGGCTGAGGGGAGACCTTATCACCCTCTACAACTACCAGAGAGGCGATTGTAGTGAGGAGGTGTCCATCTCTTCTCCTAAGTAACCAGTGATAGAACAAGCGAAAATGGCCTCAAGTTGTGCCATGGGAGGTTTAGGTTGTATATTAGGAAATACTTCTTCACTGAAAGGGTTGTCAAGCACTGGAACAGGCTGCCTAAGGAAGTGGTGGAGTCACCATCCCTGGAGGCATTTAAAAGACATGTAGATGTGGCACTTAGGGACATGGTTTAGTGGTGGACTTGGCAGTGCTAGGTTAATGGTTGGACTTGATGATCTTAAAGGTCTTTCCAACCTAAATGGTTCTATGATTTACCCAGGTCAAACTACCTTCCCAAAATATTACACACCAGTAGAAAAGCCAAGCCTTTGATTTTCACATCCAAATGTTAGCTAAGAAAGTGCTCAACCCTGAAGACATTTTCAGACAATTAGTTCAGAGGCTTTACACAATTTAATCAGAAGTTTTAAACTTTGATTGTGCAATCAAACACACTATACTCTTGCAGTTGCCATTTATCACACTGCTACCATGTCAAGTAACCTAGCCAACAAAACTCTTTGGTACCTAGGAGTGGAGAAATGAGAAGCATAATGTTCTGTAGGAAAGCAGGTCTATCTAACATTTAACAGTGCTAAAAATACACTTGGGACTTGTTCTGATATCTTGTAATTATGCACACATATCCTGATTTATGGTGCATGTCTCCCAGCTCAAAGAAGTATGCACTCTGCTTCATATCTTGCCCTATTTATGTGTAAAATACTTGAGTCCATAATGTCATAAAAGAGAGGACAGGCTCATTGCACATGTTACTATCGATTTCATATGAGCATGGGGCATAATCTAATGATCCTTTTCAGCTAAGGATAAATATGCACAATTTAGCCTTAAACAGAGTCAGTGTCAGATCATTTCAGCTGCTGCCTTTGAGAAATGTGCCTGTGGTGCTAAAGATCTCTGCTGTCCAGCCTCCTTGTTAAGGCTGTGGAGAGTGTGGCAGAGGAGACAAAGACAAGCAAGCTGGAAAAGGGACAAGTAACATTAGCTATCAAGAAACATAACTTTATCAGGCCAAACTTGAGAATTCATGTCCCACTTCCTCCCGAGCCCCGCCATCTCCACATTACCCTGCTCTCTCTCTGGCAGTTACAGCAATTATCAAAGAAAAGAGAATCCACCTTGTCCAAGTGAGCATTAGTGAAGGGCAAGGTGGTTGATAGCAAAATAGGTATGTAGTTTAATGTTGAAAATTACTGAAAGCATCTTAACTAATAGGTGTATACAGCTCCTTTTCAGTTACACATCATTTCAAAAGAAGAAATGATGACCTGACTTAGACCAAGAGACTTGCTTCTCCATTCCCCAAGTCTACTCTGTAACCCTCACACAACTGTGGGCACATGGCTGAAATTCTCCATTTGCCTGGAGACAGAAAGCAAAAGAGTGACCAAACATTCATTTGTTAGTGAGTTGTTTGGTTTTTTTAAGAATTTTCCACCAGTTTCCAAATAAAACAGCACATATAGATTTAACTTTGTAACATGTTTCTCTCTATCTATTACATGCTTATCATTAAAAGAGGAAATGCGGTGAGTGCAATGGGGTGGCCTTAGCTGCTGCCTCTACAAGGAAGAGCTGGAATTTGCACGTGCTAACAAGGGATGCAAAGACTATGCTGAGAAGAAGGATCTTCAAATATTTTCAGCTGCTATGATGCCAAACACTGGGCTCATTACACATTTGACGGCTTTGGGGTTTTTTACATTCATCTTCAATTTGTTTTACAGTTGTGTATATATTTGCTTACACAGATGACACAAAAGAAGAAGTTATTGCGGTGTTTTTAAAATACTTCTGAACAGGAACCTATCAAGCTAAGGTCTAGTTTATCCATGAAATAAGTCCATGTTTTGACTGACTACCACACTACTTTTTCAAAAGCAATTTAGCTTGTGAGCTGAATTCAAGCCTTATTTCATTCTGCAACACAGCTTCAGGTTTCTGTTCTCCAGCTCTGACATCTCTGTACCCATTTCTTTATTGTTTGGATACAATTAAAAATATACTAATAGAAAACTCACAATATTACCAATCACTGCAACATAATTACCAACTCACAGAAAAGGCCACAATCAAAACCTGAAAGGTACACAATAACATTATTTCCATTTATTTATTTTCATATTTACCTACAGCCATTACACACAATTTATACATTTATACTCTTTCTAGTGGTGGTTCCACTGACTTTCTGCATTATGATAGAGCTATTTCTTTCTATTCAGATACAGGTAAGTTTTTCTTCATTCTGGAACTGGTATTTCAAGTGAGATATGGCTCATATGAATACTTTCCCCCACATATGCAGAAACTACAAAATTTATCGAAAAGCAGCAACCTAGGGATGAGTTTACAGAGTTCTCACGCTTTTTCAGCAAAGTTCATATAGACAGATATGCAGCCAATTTTCTGAATAACTGAATCAAATAAAAACAAGTGACACTTGTATTTAATAACCTCTTTTGAGAACAGTAATTTGCATATTTCTCACTTTTCATATTTTAAACACTTTTGAAAAAATGAATTAGTAGGCTTGCTTGTCCTGACCTCTTTTTATGAATAGTTCCAGCATCCATGTTTGTTAGATTTTTTTTAAAAAAAAAAAAAAAAAAAAAAAAAAGAGTACCTGCATTCCCATTAAAATAAGATCATTTTTCTTGGCACCCCACTAATTTCTTTTAATGTTCTCTATTTCAGAGGGTTTACCTGTTTAAACAGGTAAGGAGTCCGTTACATCACCATGCACCAGGTGTAGCCTAGAAATGATTTTATTCATCCAAAGACAATTAGGTGCTGTGACAGTGAGGAGCAAAACTAGACTTCTTAAGACACAATCCAGCATTTTAATGACAATCAATACCTTCCTCCCTCTACAAGTGAGCTCTTTGATTATTATTAATCTTGATTAATGGGAAGCTGAACACTGGTTAGGGTGAAGGACTAGGCTATGCCTCTGCTGCCAGCGTAATGCTGAACTGAATGCAGAAAAGCAGGAGTGGACATTTCTGGGTTTAATTATCTCAGTGTGACTGGACCATGGAAATAAAGTTCTCATCAACATGCTGTTGACATAAGTTCATAACCCAGGCACAATAATTTTTTTCTAATAAATTAATTTTTAGAAGATGGAAAGAGAGAGAATATTCATAAAAGGAGAGAAGAGGGTTTAATTCTTTGGGTTTGGTGCCATTGTCTTACAAGATTCTCCTCGAAAGAGACAAGAACCAAACCAAAACTTGAACTACATGCTTACATGGAAGCAAGGAGATATCACAGAAGCGATTGTTCATGTAGATTATTTCAGAACTGTCCTTTGTGCATCTGAAAACAACCTGAAGAAAAAGAAAGGTAGAAGCAAGAAACCTCAGGTTATAGCACACATATTAACCATTTAAAAATAAGTGATGAAAGCTTCTACAGCAAATCAAAAACAGAAAATAAGCTATCACCATGTTAAGGACTATTATTTCTACAGTGATGTTTTATAGACAAAGTTAAAATAACAAGAGCCCTGACTGAGAAAATACAGAATATAATGGCATTACTGCTTTCTAGCTATCTGGATCCACAGCGATATTTAACACCACAGAGAACTAGGGCCGAACACAGAAACCATATCGACAAAAGAGAGAAGGATGGACATAAGAGAGTCATTTAGCCTCAACAGCCCAAAACTGTCAGGAGTCTAACATTTTTAGCTTGCGAGATATAATGCATATTTAGCATCTGAAAAGTCTGGATTTTGTAATAAGCACCCAACTCAAACTTAACGCGCAGAGGATATAGTCTCTTTGTAACACATTCAATAACATGGTACTTGATTGAATAAGAGCAGGCATTTAGACTTTACATATTGAGCAATGGCTCATCTACAAAAATGTCAGCATATAGAAAAGGCAAAAGAATACATTATAAAAGGATATCCAGTCCTTCAGATAAGACTTAAAAGCAATATATAATATATCCTGGATTAATAACATATTAATAGCTATGGCAAACTCATACCATTCCCATTTCAATAGCCTGAGCCAAATAGGGAATGCATCTGACTATCTATTCAGTAATTCTACTTTTTAACAGTTACATTGAATCAGGTCAAGCAGAACCCGAGATACTTTATTTCAAGCCTATTTCAATGGGTCGAGCAGCAATTTGAATAGAAAGCGAGAGTGGTACTGTTCTCTGTATTTTAAACTATTTTAATAGTTTAAATAAATGGAAGTTATTGAAACTGGTTTCCAGAAACGAACTTGAATCATGCACAAATGTGCTATTTCAATAAAGAATAAGATCAGCAGTGCAGAAAAGAATTACATTAAAAAGCAAAAATATGCCAAATCGGACAAAGATTTAAAACTCTAATACATCACAGGTGATTCTGCAGTAGCATGTGTTTCCACCCAGAGTACACCTATTGCACACAGAAAGCAGGAAATGAAAGGAAATGCTAATCCACGCAACAATGCAGCTTCACGGAAGCAGTGAAGTGTCACAAGGGCCTCAGTCAGGTCATTAAAAGCAGGCATTGGGCCAAAACGAGATTAGTAGGATACAAAAGGACTAAGCAAGTGACTCGGACAGGGAAGGTCCTCCACCTCCCTCTCTACCATGCTGTCGCTGCTCCAGGAAGCAGCTGCCTGCAGCACTGCTGGAGTACGTGTAGGAAAAATATCTTTGAGAAATTCAGGCACTAGAGGTTACATAGTGGTGCTTCAAAGCATGATGTTTCTAAGATCATTCTCTCATTATATTTCTTTTTATAGACACAAACCCATGAAGGAAAGACCTTGCTGACTGAAGCAGTTTCTCTGCTGAGATATGCTATAGGCATAGAGCTGGCAAAATTATACTAAATTAAAATAGAAAGCTTTGCAGTTGTCTTCACTTAAATACAAAAGCATACACATACATAGCTCTCAGCAAAAGAGCAAATAAACAGAAAATAAAATTGTACATAACAGCAACTTTTTCTTTAGCTGCAATAACAGTAATGTTCACGCAGTTATTGTCTAGCACTCCCAGGCCAACACACTAGTTCATCATTACAGGGGAGCAACAGAGAGACCTGAATAAACCAAGCACCCTTTTGCCATGCTCATGCAGCACGTGCTCAGAGCCAGCCAGAGGGACCTGCAGTGTCCCCGGGCAGAGCCCACCACCCAGCACCATGCAGCAGAGCCATGCTGGCAGGAGCTGCTTCAAAAATCACTGGAGAGAACATGCCCACAATAAAACTCTGCTCACAGATCCACAACAGATTTAGGTATTAGGTATCCATATTTTATATGGCAAACCAGAACTGTAATCCTCAAAACCCACATCAACTAACCTAGGAGATGCTAAGATTTTCATCACAAAAGCTAGGTAGGCCCCAAAATTTTCACATCCAGGAGGCATGTCCAGAAACATCTCAACCCAGCAGGTCTGAGAAATGCATATCTTTGAGGCCTGAGCTTCCTTAGGAACTGCAAACAAAGTTTCTCCCCCTGACGTCTTGCCTGAGGACATCAGTCCCACAGACAGGCAGTATTTTTACCTAGACGGGTTCCACACAAAAATGCAGCAGTGAAGGCTTTCCTCAAAACCAACTGTTATCATCACCGTGACAGAGGTGGTGTATCTTGTGCTCTTTCAAACAACTCTGCTCAGCTACGATGTACAAAAATCAGTTGCCTATTTCAGGAAAGTGAAATAAACTTACAAGATGGGGTGAGAATCCAAGGGCCAAATGTTGCAATTGCTCACGTTCTGGCTGTAAAGTCCCTTTACGAGCCTATACCTAGCTTGACTGGCAGCTCATTCTGTCTGGAGTGAAGGAAAGGGGAACAATTATACTATCTCAAATCATCGTTATTGTTTCAATGATTGCATTAGCATTCTCCAAGCATAAACGGTCCACAAAACATTTCAGGCAGACATCTAATGATGGATTTTCCCAACAGAGAAAGCAATTCCTCTAAGCAATAAAACAGTCTGTGAGAAATCCTGCAGTCATAAATCTAGTATTTCTCATTACAAAATTTACATCAGCCACGAAGTGATTACTTCTAAAATTACAAACCCTTGTGGGCAGCAATATTAGTGGGTTACCAACTGCCATTCTCATGAGTCATGAGAAAAGCAGTCCAAGTCATAATAGTCTTGTAAAAAACAAAATATCAAAATAATTAATTGCCTTATTGTAGACAGAAAGTTTAGGGCATCCACATAACAAGCACCTAGGCATCAAAACACAAAGACCAGCAGCAAGTCCCCATGGAAACTCTCAAAGGTTACACAGGAAAGTCTGAACGATGCAGCTTTGTCACAACTTTTCAATATGTCCTCCATAAAGGCAATGCCCAGACCCCTTGGCCCTCCACAGCATTTCCCACACAGTGGGAAGGAGCATGCAGGAAGGAAAGAGAGGGAAGAGAAAGAAGAAAGGATGCAACCACAGCCTCCCACTCCTGCAGAAAGTGGGCAGCAACTTTGGTCCCCAAGGGGAAGGACAGCAGCTAACCCAGCTGTCCCCCCTCCCCATGTCAGGTGCTGGAGGGGCACAAGAGGTTTGGCACTTGGGGAGGCAGATCCCAACCCAAGGCAGTGAAATGGGGCAAGGGGCCACGTGGGGCCATGCATGCGTGAGTTTTGCCCAGCTAGCTTGATGCTGGAACAGACTTATCCCAGGACTTGTCAGGGAACAGGCATGTCCCTCAGTTTGAGGATCACAGTCCCACAAAGCCAGTTCGGCTCATCTGTTTCCTCTTGCAGCCTTCTCTTCCCCAGACACTGCAACCTAACAGCAACCTGGCATATGAGGATCGCAGGCTCTAAGGACCACCGGGATTAAACCAAACACATTTTAGTAGAAAAATCATGTCCTCCAAGACCTCAGTTGAGAAGAGATGAGTGATACAGACTCTTTGAGGAAAGCTAACATATTGCAACATGCTGGGGTTGTTTAGTCTGGAGAAGAGGAGGCTGAGGGGAGACCTGATCGCCCTCTACAACTACCTGAAAGGAGGTTGTAGTGAGGTGGGGATTGGGCTCTTCTCCCCGGTAATTAGCGATAGGACGAGAGGAAATGGTCTCAAGTTGCGCCAGGGGAGGTTCAGGCTTGACATTAGAAAGAACTTCTTCACTGTTAGAGTTGTTAGGCATTGGAACGGGCTCCCCAGGGAGGTGGTGGAGTCATCGTCCCTGGAGATGTTCAAAAAACGTTTAGATGTGGCGCTTCAAGACAGGGTTTAGTGGACAGGGTGGCATCAGGTATACGGTTGGACTTTGAGGATGATCTTTGAGGTCTCTTCCAAACATAATGATTCTATGATTCTATGTACCTTAAACACAGGATTGATCACACAGTGAATATAATCAGAAATAAAATAAAGTCTATTTAACTCATCTAGATTCATGCTTCACATACATGTTTAGTTTAATTGCAGAGAAAGCAGGGAGAAAAGCCCTTTGCAAGCAGATAAACTCAGCTGTAAAATTATTTTCTGCACTACTACTTAAACATAGTGTGTTATCTTGGTTTTGACTGCTCACAGAAATGGATGTCCACTCAGAAAAACAAAAAAAACCTAAAACCAAAGTAAGAAGTTGTAAGACATTTTTATGATCACAAGGTGTATCTTCATGCATAAATTGACCTCACTGTGGCT
The DNA here is from genome assembly GCF_000690535.1 of Cariama cristata. Taxonomy (NCBI): domain Eukaryota; kingdom Metazoa; phylum Chordata; class Aves; order Cariamiformes; family Cariamidae; genus Cariama; species Cariama cristata. Next base: position 29,093 of record NW_009624043.1, on the reverse strand, counting down.
TGCTCCCTTCACCTTGTGCTCTCATCAGTCCTCTTGAGTGCAACCCACAAGATCCCACAGCTGAATCATCAGATCTGTTTGTTTATCTTACAGAACATCCATCTAAGCTCTGATCAGCTTTCCATCAGATCAATGCACTAATTCAACTTGCCCTGAAGCTGCTCAGTTGCAAGATCACAGTCACTCACCTGCAACCAACACGGAGGCTGAATTCAGGGCAATGCATGTACACATACACGTGCTGCATGTAACTGCTCCGAATACACAGAAGGCAGGAGCTTGCATCTTCTGTCACCGTCTCTGCTTCCTAACAGGAAAATGAGCCACCAAACTGTGAACACACTACCACCAGTATGGGTAACAGTTCAACACCAGCTCTGGCTCCTTGACTAACTTAAAAATTTAAGTACTATAGAAAACATCTCCCAAAAAGACGACGACTGCTCTAAGGGCTTTAATAGGAAGGCAAAAAAGGTGTTTTCATTTTTTCTGTTGCAAACAGATGGGAATATTCTTGCAGAAAGAAACAGGAACCAACTGAATCCAGACACTTTGTTAAACTGGGAGACACTTTAACGGCATTTTCCCTCCCCTCACCAAGGCAACTGCTCTGGTGACAGGCATGTAGGCAGAAGACTAACCTTTACTAAGTACCATGGCAGATGAAACTTTGCTGTGGAGCGCTGACACCATCCACCGCTGTTAAGCTCGGCCTTTTAGTTAGTAAGAGGCAACCCAGGAAGGAGTAAAGAGGCCAAGTCTCTTCCTGAGCAGCAGAGTGGTGATGCTGATTCAGAGGCACAAGTGACAAAGAGGGGAAGCAGGGTGGGATGCTCAGTTGAAGACAAGTCAGGTCCCAGATACAGCGCAAGGCACTTTCAACCAACCTGAGTGAATAGGAGGTTGGTCCTCAGCGTGCAGATAACCAGGTTTTGGAACTGGCTGCTCTGCCTGGAACCTTTTGGAGCTTGACTGAGACCAGCCTGAACATAGATAGGGTAGCCCCGGCTCACTGCAATCTTATGAAAAGTTGTTAGTATTTTATTTTTACCACAAGTCTGATCACTGGCTGTTGTGTTACTTGTGTTGCACAGCATGGTGCAAAGTTTATTACAAGCAGAGTTACAGTAGCAAAAAAAAAAACCTGTAAATACGTGCTTGTAGAAGAAATGAAGTTTTATTACATACAAAAATGTAGTAAAAGAATACATTCCCACAATTTATTACCTTCACCATACCCTGTGCACTTCATTTTAACTATTCAGGGAGTAGCCTGGTTACATACTCCATGTTTATGAGAAAACTATTTCTCAACTATTTTGATTCCTCACCATCAAATTAAAAAATACTCAACATGCTTATGCTTTCTGCCCTAATATATTTGAAATTTATAGGGTTGTAAAATGATATCCCAGCATAGCATTAGCTATTTTGATCTTTGATCTATTGGTGCCATTTGAGTAGATGATAATCATTTACCAGGTCAAAATATCAGCCCAGTAAAAAACACTTCACTGCTCCCATAATACATTTTACAGCTAGAGAGTAAATATTTATTTCCTGTGGGTAAATTTTCTATTTTAATAGATGTTCCATGCTGTATTGTCTCTTGTGTATCTGGTTCTACATCCACCACAACCCATGGTGTCACTTGTTAACAATGTATTACAAAAAAGCATTTGAGAAAGAGAGCTCAAAACACCTTTAGAGATGGATAAAAATTAATATTTATATTATTTAAGTCAGTTTCAGGTCTGATATTTGAAAATCATCAGCAGGTGGATTTGCTCGAATTTGGGGCTGTCTGAGATCTGCTGACGAGCACAAAGCAAGGGACAAGCCCTCCCATACCTCCTGCTGGGAGAGATGCTCCACTCCTTATGTGGTCAGCAACTTGCAAGACACTTAATCTGGATACTGTTGAACTCCATATAAAGTTTTTCCTGTCATCATCTTACTGATATTAGGTGATTATGAAAAATATTTCATTACAACCCAGAACCAGAAGCTTTATATTTTTGTACAGAGCAAACGTATCTTCAGCAGTAACCAAACTACTTTCCCTGCACTGATAATCCAATACATCACCCATGATCAAGACCAGTCATCTCCACAACAGATTTCTTTTTGCCTCTTCTAAAAAGATGTTTCAAGTTGAAAAATTAGTTTTGATATGCAAGTTAACACACTTATCTCAAAACTGTTAAAATGAAAACTTCCAATCTCCTGGATTGTTTATTAAAATCTCAAAATAATTCCAGTGTTTTTCAAAGCCCACCACAGTAGGGAGAGAAAAACTGTTCACTACATCAGACCATAGTCCTTGTACATTCCCACTCCGATTTAAAAAAAAAAAAAAAAAAGGCTTGCTTTTTTTCCCCCAGCAAAGAACATCTTCCCTCTTTATTGGGAACGTACTTGCAAAAACTTGGCCAAAATATCACTCTTTTCTCCAAATCTTTCAAAATACCTTTCGAAATATTTTCACTATGGTTTTTAATAAAGAATTTGGATTTCTATTAAACTATTTGTCCTGGTTTGGCTAAAACAGGACTATATCTCCTTTCAGGAGTTTTTTTTTCTTTCAGTTAAGTCTCTTCTAAGTAACTGTATTTTCTGAAAGTACAGCTACATGTTTTTTCAGACTGTGTCTGCATTTCAGGCCTGATAATGCTGAATGTTTATAGTTGCTACTGAAGAATCAGTAGGATTGGTATGCAGAGAGCCCCATGTTTATGCTTCTCCCTGTGAGAACCAAGGCCACTGCTGGCCCTCTTTTGTTAAGCAAGTAAACAGTCATAAAAGGGTTGCACCTGCAGAAGAGTGCAGACGAGACAGGTGACCAAAAACTGACCAACAAGGTATTCCGTCCCATCCACATCACTATTAAAATTAATTAGGGCAATTAATTAGGATAGGGAAATCCAAATTAAAATAATTTTCCAGAGAACAAAGATCTAGTTTCACACAATGAATTCCTAAAGTAACAGAGGCTGAACTGATGCCAACGGCATCTGGCCCAGTGCACAACTGGTCACTCTTCAGATTGTAGTCACAAGAACAAGTTGTAAAATTAATTTCTTATACAGGATTAAACCATGTCCTTCAGCCAAGACACTTCTTGCCATATCACCAGAGCATGAAACCTGTACGTACAGTGTCTTTCAGTGCAGGAACTTATCCTCCAACTGTCTTCCTGCAGGGTCATGTCTTCACACTGCAGGGTGTAGTTTACAGCTGACATCCCAGTGCAATTTAAACACATGCTTTCACCAAATTCTGCTAATGTTGCAAAAAACTTGTCACTTCATCCATTGAATAATTAAACTGCTACAGGAATTAGGTGATAAATTTTTATCTAGGCTAGAAAGTGTCTGGAGAAAATTTATCAAAAGCAGTTACATGTAAAGATGTCCTTCTGGCTGAGGAAGTCCTGAACTGTAAATCTTTGGTGGGGGCGGAGTGGGGGGTGACGTGTGTTTCAGGTAACATGAACCAGGGAAGTACTCCTATACTCTGGAACCATTCTTTGCTGTTTCTTAGGTGTCATCCGTTCCCAGACAGAGAAACGATACAAGGCCAGATAGATATTTTTGTTGTTGTTGTTACAGCAGTATTTCGGGTTTTTGATATATACATTTTTGTCATTAGAAAAACAAATTTCAAAAACATTCAGTTAATATCACTTTTGGTCTGCATACAAGAATAAAGACTAACTTTCATTGGAAAACCTACTGCTGCCAGGCAAATGCTATGACTTCGGGAAGTTCAACCTGCTTTGGAAAGGGAAGGCAAAAGACATCAGCAAACAGAAAAGACTGTGAATCAGGAATGGAGCTGACAGGTTGGTAGAGTCCTGATACTGCTCAGCCTTCATAAGCTGCAGATAAGAAAGCCTCAGATCATCACAGTATGGTGCTTCACCACAGCTGTTGGGGTGGCTGAATAGATATAGGTTGTTTAGAAGTTGTTCTTCACAGATGCCCTTTCAGCAAAGTTTTCCAGGGCTAATTTTGATAGTGACATCCACCAACAGAAAGCTAGAAGTAGCCTAACTGTTTTTTTTCTGAAAGGAAGAGGTGGCTTGTGAAATGGCCTGTTTGAGAACCAACTGTGTATGAATATCTATGGCATCATTTGAAAGGGGTTTTTTTGGTCTTGTTTTTACCTCAGATATTTTTCCTACTCTCTTTCAGTGTCTTGCACAATAAAAATGAGGTACAGATATAAATTTTATTTATCTGACAATGAAAGCTTGAAATGTAACTTCCCATTTTGGATCATGAGGGTATTTATACCTACTTTGATTCCTTTAAAGAGTTTAGACTATATTGGCTACAGTGTGATGAAATAGATAAAAATTGTTTTCAACTTAATGTATTATTCCCAGATAAGGCTACTTTTACAAAATTTTCAATGTAAGAAATTTCAAAAACTGACATAGGGTTTTTGGTTGTATTTCATTGTTAAGGAAATATATGTTGTTCTATAATGTAATTAACAGAAAACTGAAGCACCCTTTTTAAATTCTCAGCACTGCTGACACTTCCAACAAGTGCTTCGGTATTGGTTTTGGTCTTATCTGTTTCTAACAGACAGCCTCATGCCTTGGAAATCTGACCTGAAAGAAAAATTCAGCCCCAAGTATCTGCTGTCAATTGTGCAGAAAATAGGAGATGACAGCAAAGTCACTTCTGCATGCCAAATTAGATCTCTTTCCAACATCTTCTAATGTCATTATTAGCACTCAAATACACTGTGTCAAAACGTGTCTGTATAGGGAGATGGACCAGGCAACATCAAATTTATCTCTCAGTCAATATGACAAGTTGGTTTTGATTCAGACTTTGAACAGGGAGACTCTTACGAAAAAGTATCTGCTCCATCATGAAGGTTTGTTTATGAATGCGGATATTATAATGGATGGAAGCAGTTAGGAAAAAACTGTATTATGCAGTTTCATTGAATTGCTGGAATCAATAGTGCAATATGAGTTGCTAAAATCATTGGCATGAGCCTTGGTGCCTACACTCCAAATAGTCAATGGTGCAATGTGAAGAGTTTCAACAAGAAGATCATCTGCAGAAAGACTACTATCTGCTTCAGTGCTAGCCTTAACAGCAAATACTAATTCTAAAACAACCACATCAAGTGTGGATTTAAGTGTATCAGATGGTTTAAAACAACATTCAAAGAATGGGAGAAGGGAACTACATATGCAAAGACTAAATTTAAGTAATTTGTTCAGTTTTCTTTCTTTCTGACTAAATGTATCCAAATGAAAGTGAATAACTAGACACAAAAGGCACTTCACTACTGACAGAAAGCAATTCTTGGAAAGTCAGTTAAGTCTGTCCTTGTAGCTCTGAGAAGAAAGAGAGTGTATCGTCTAAACACAGACTCAGTGCCTAATAAATAGCAAAACCAGTAGTCATTACAGTTCTACACCCTGCATCTGTATGGCAAAGTTCAGAAGGTTAATAGAAGAAATGAAACAAACTACAATGAAAAAGTTTTGGATTCTCATACACATGGGACTATTAACTAACCTAAACAGAAGAAAAGGCTACTTAATTCCATTAATAAATGGATACCAATAAATTTTTCTTATTCTAAGTAGCAAGATTCTTCCTGTTATTTCATCTTTTTACGGCTCTTAATATCCATTTCATTCAACTAAAGACCAGGCAATTATTATTTGCTGGCAACAATAGAGTTTTGTCCCATCTCATTAAAATTGGATGACTACCAAAAAAACATTCATAAATGTTTTAATATTTTGGGTTTCATTCTTACTGAGCACGTGAAGTGGCTATAAGCCATTTACACTAACCATCCATGATGGAGGTGGTCATGCTCTGCCTTCTGTTCTGCGCTCACAGATTTGTAACTAGCACATGCTGTGTCCTAAAAATGCTTAGAAAAAAAAAACAAACAATAATAATCAAAGCAGTACAAACCCTTCTACTCCTTAATATGATTTAATCCTGTGCAAAATCAGCAAGTTTGTACAAATCTTAACATTCTAATTTAACTTCTAATGGCACAGGAAGGTAACCATGATCAATGCATATTTTAATGCAAAAACTAAGTATCTCACTATCGTACCAAAAGTGAATTTTACTTTTTCCTATGTTCATTGTAAATATTTTTAAAGTGGACTTCAGTATACAACTTTAACATATACTTTAATCATCTCATTAGCATAAAACATATACAGACACAGTTTCTCATATCATAAAATGGTACTCCTTAACAGAGACGTATGCTATCATTTCAGTTCTGTGCATACACAGTACATATAAGACACACTAACTTTTGCCAGCTACAGTCGAGTGAACTCTTGTCTCCTCAGCTCGTTGCCAAATTAAGATGGAGCAAAAGACTTAAAGGTCAACAAGCAAGAGACCAGCAGCAAAAAAAGACATACACAGATGTTATCTCACAACCTTTCCCCCTTTCTACCCCTTTTCTCAATGATCTGCATATAAACAACAGTTTACTTGAATGTTGCTTCCAAGGTTTAAAGTTTTGTGTGTTTATCCATTTCTATGAAAAGAGCAAACCTCTTGTTGGTTTATATGAAGGTACAGTGAGAAAGACACAGTCCATCTCCCCTGCTCCCCCATCTCATCCCTAACATCAGGCTTGGAAAGCTGGCACTGTTTTTATCTCATCACATAAGAACAAATCCAACCAAGGCTGCCTCAACCCCAGCAGCCTAGAAGAGACAAGTCTTTCAAGCATAATTTGAGGGAGGGAGCAGGGGCAGAAGGCATAAGGACAAACACTGGCTACAGTTACTGCCACTCAGCTAAGACTTTCCAGGCTGTAGACTTCAGGATAATCAATTAACCCTGAATTAAAAGAACAAGATAGCACTAGTCTTGCACCATATCTTCAACTGTCAGCTGACACACCTTACACGATGTGAGTCTGCAGATTGACATTCCTCCAACAAATGCACCAAAGAAGATCAAAGATTTTGAAGCTAAACTGTAAGAAGATGGGGGTATAAGCAAGGTCACTGCTGTAGTGAAAGATGAATGCAACAAATAGGTATAGTTTTTAAAGCAGCTCTTTACAAAGACTGAGCAGAGGCCAGGCAGTATTCACAGCTACAATGGCAGGGGATCATTGTTCAAAAGGAAGTGATAAATGGCTTCTTGAAGGGCAGCCTTGCATTTGGGAAGGAGAAATGGCAGAAATTACCTGGTGGATTTGTAAGTCACAGTGTTTCTTGTGCCTCTCTCCTGGTAGGGAGAATTTGAGCACCCTCTTGCCTAGGTCAGCAGCTGCCTCCCTGCAATCACAGCAGAGCAGAACTGGGGTTTGGATTCCTCTACATTGGTCTCCTGTCAGGGGTTGTAAGAGATTTTTATACCAGATGGGCAAGCACAGGGAAATTGAAGGTGGAGAAATACCTAGGAATTCAGTTCTAACAGGGATGGAGTAGCAGGAGCATGTGTCCACCGTAAGTCATAATTTGGTAGAGCCCCTACCCCAAAGAACCCAATCTGTAAATAGATACAGGAGAAAGCTTTGTCAAATACTTCTCAAATACACTACTAAAGAGGCAGCCAAATTAATCTATATTCCTAACCTTCTCTTATATATTCCCCAAAGACAGATAGGAATTAGAAAACCTAAAAGCCTAAACTACATGATTTTCAGCATATTAATCATTTCCTGAAAGGGACATATAGTTGTCAGGGCCATACAGTTAACCCAAGAATTGAACTGCATATGACTTTTGTTTCTCAGAATGAGTTTCTAACTGATGAATTAGGTGAAACAGTCACCTTCCCCCTCATCCCTGCCAAGTAAATGGCAAAAACAGTAGGAACCAGGGAAAAATTATGAAAGCAAAGAATCAGGTAACTAGAACTAATGAAAGAATTTATTAATTCAGATTTACAGAGGGTTGTGTGAGAAAGTTCAACCAATGGCAACAGTGCTTAGAAAAACATAGTGTTTAACATCAGAATGCAACCTCCAGCACGGGAAAGAACCAACAGTTCAAGATGGTGACATGGCATAAAGTAAAAGGTGAGAAACAGGTGCATGATGAATCACTAAGCTACCACAGATGAAATAACAGATCCACCATTTACCAAGCATGTCTCCACACAAACACCTTGACATTTAGGCCTGGCCTACAAACACCTCCTGCAGCTTTAGTCACAATTATCTTGCAAGCAACTTTACAATCCTGTGCACAAGATGACAAACAACCTTGGCGGTGGTCTGTGGACCAGAAGTCATGAACAGCCCAAATCTCAGTCTCCAAGGTTGGTGCTTTTGCCTGTCTCCAAACTCACTGACCCAGGTAACCAAGCACAAGAAGCAGCCACCCCACATCCTCCCCTTATCTCTACCCAAATCCACTTTGTGATTACATCGCCTAACAAAATGGGGAAAAGGAGAGGAAGAGAAGTGGGGAAAAAGGATGGGAATTACTCAATATCTCTAAAAGAAAGATAAAGTCTGGCAAGTAAATAATGAAGTCAAAATAACCCATATGTGTACTAAGTACATATAATACAGTACTTCATCTCTAATTTAATAAACTCAGCAATTAAAAAACGATTCTAATGGTACACAAGATGTGCACATGCTTCCCTCAGCTGAGCAGCACCAGAAAGTTCCTAGCCCAAAGAATAATTAAATTTCCCTAAAATGATCTCATAAGGCTTTCCTGCACAGAGGAACCACGCCAACTCACGCTATACTACATAAGCAAACAAGTTCATAGAGAAACACACCGGTAAAACTTTCTTTTAGCATTCTTCACACTATAGATGAGCATGAGAATAGTCACCAAACACTTTTTTCCTTTCTTTTTTGTGTGTTTAGATAAAACATCAAACAATCAATAACACTTTTCAGATCAATAAGTTTAATTGATGAAGACAACCATTAACACAGAGTAATTTCTGAACCTGTAGATACTCATTATTTTTTTTCAAAACCTATTACTTATTTTGATGACTGTAAGGCTATTGGAAACCCAGGAAAATAACTGTACTAACTCTCAATACTCTATTTACTCTGTTTTACAAAGTGTCTTGCAAAGAGCCTCAAAAGTACCAGGCAGATCTAATGGCAATGCAACCATCACACAAATCACCCAGCACTGCCTGCCCTTAGCGGTCCTGGATTATATATGTTTTTGGCCTCTTACCAACCATGATTAGCGCACAATTTTAGTTATGTTTCACATAAGTTATCTAGAATGTCGGAGAAAATATGAAAAGTCCTATAAGCATTCAGAATCTATCTAGCCTAATTTTCCATATATTGTGCCTTTTTACACAAACTCCTAAGAGAGACACAATTAGCATACTTTTAAGGAAAGCCAACTTCATTTGAAACATTCCAGAGGATGCTGTGTTTGGTTTTGATTTGTGGGGTTGTTTTTTTTTTTAAAAATCAAACTTGAGTTTTAGTAGAGCCAAGACTTCGACTTGTACCACATGGTAGGAAGACCTCATGCAAGACCAAAAGAGTTACATAGTCACAGAGACAAAGAAATCAGGTCCACAGGCATCCTCCCCTTTCAAAATCAAGCAAATCAGCCATACCCAGGCACTGAAAAAAAAAAAAAAAAACAAAACAACAAACAACTATTTACATTTATTTTGCTAGAGAAAAGGCCTATTCTAATAGCCAGGGAAGATTATAGACTTACTATTGGTGATTTACCTAGGAGCTTTACAGATATTCACATTAATAAAAGAAACAGCTTTCTCTGTATTGAATGTATAACTAGTAAATGCAAATTTTGCTTTAACTATTTACTCAGTCATCTGGTTTTGGGACCCACACATAATGTTATAAACAAAACACATCACTGCCTAAGGGAGAAAAGGGGAGAAAATTACTTCAACAAAAGAAGTGAATGAAAAGCACTTTTTCTAGCTATAAACTTATAAATTTGTGGTCAATATTTAATGGTATTTGTGTAGCAATATTTCTGCAATTAAGTTTATGCATCCTGTGCACGATAGTCCCAATGAAACAACACAAATAGCTACTTTCATTTGCAACAGTTTGATTTCTGAAAATAACATAAAATTAGCTACAATATAGATTTATTTTTTTTTCTAAGACACCCTGGTGCTCAAAAAAATCATTCTAGGAAGAAACCAGCAGGAAGTGTACTTCTCTCAAGTTTGCAGGTACAGTAGTACAAATTTGTATTTTGTTTCTCCATTTGTTAGTTGCTTAACATATGCACAGAAGACAAAAAAAACCCACAAACTAGAGACTTACTTTGATATTCCCATTCCCACCTTATGTTTCAATAGACACGATCCCTTCAACTGAGGGACCAGATACTCTGTCCCCACCCTGAACTTCAAAAGCCTCAAAAAGAAACAGTGATAACGGCATTGTGATGTTTGCAATTAAAATCCTCTGTGAAGCTCCTTGGTACAGACAGGTCCTGCCACTCAAGGGCAAGGACTGCAACATCCAGTGAGAACTTCACAGGGTGCTTCTGTGGTGCAGAGGAAAGGAAGTTCAAAGAAGAAACTTCCTTATGTTCCTACAAGAAAGCAAGTTAACAGGAAATGGAGGAATTTGAGCATAAGAATAGTCCTCAACTTTGCTGAGTGAAAGAAAATTGAATAAAGTTAGCCAAGGCTCAAGTAGTTGTGTGAAGGAACTGTACTTCACAAACAGAAAGGTCATAGACAAAGGACAGATATTTGCAAGTCACAAGACCAATTCTCTTCTGGATTCATGTAATGCTCAGAAGGCAGTAAGAGGAAGCTATAGCAAATCTTTTCCTTGCATAAAGATTTCGATAGTATTGTGTTTGAGAAACAAACTTCTAGGTAACATTGCAACACACACTAGGAAAAAGTTATTCCTTACTTCCCTCTCAGCACTACTGACAACCTGGTCAACAGCTCATTAAGTGTGAAAACATCCTGCACTGCAACAGAAAGACCTTCCCCAGCAACAGTGCTGACAAAACACTGGAATTCAAACGTATGACCAAAGTCACCAAGTGACTGGGTGCCAGCTGAGCCCTGGTGACTGTCTGAGAGTACATCCTCAGCTGACAGCAAAGGCTGGATAATTCAGTTTTACTCAGCCTGCAGCCTAAGTAGGCCAAGTTACACTGGAGAAGGCTAAAGTTACCCTGAACTCTGCACTTTGCACAGTGTAGAAACATGTACTCATCCGACATCTTAGTCTGATAACCAATGGTACCTTGATAAATAAACATTTAAAACACTTTAATGGGTCAGAGCAGAGGTGCAGTTAGCCCAGCACTCAGTCTCTGACTGGAAGAGTTAGTCATGGGGGGCACAGGAACACGAAGTGCTCCCCCCCAGCAGCCACAATTGCTGGATTAGCGATGCCTGCAGACACATTCCTGCCTAGTCCTTTAGTATCTATTTATGGTCATGTTCTTCAAGAATCTACACAAACTGTCTTCAAAACTGCCTGCCTCTATAACCTTCTGCACAGTAAGTTCCAGAAGTTCACTGCTTTACAAAGCAACACTTACTTTCTCCTGCTTTTAAGAGTTACTGTCTCCTACTTTCATGAAGAGCCCTCTTGCTCCAGTACTGCAGGATTTGGTGTAAACAGCTCTACATTCAGCTTTTCTACTATCCATTTATCCTGTGCTAACTTAATTTCTTTAATAACCTCTGAAGTGGAAGCTCCTCACTGGCTTTTTGACAATGCAGTAAGCTATGCGCACTGTATCTCCTGTATCCACATATCCACAATACCCTCACAGTGGGGCACTGTGGTTGGACTTCCCTTCTCCACAGTGGCACTGGCTTTTCCCCAACAGATCACAGAATCAGGTTGGAAGGGTCCTTTAAATGTCATCTAGTCCAACCTCCCCGCAATGAGCAGGGACACCTTCAGCTAGGTCAGGTTGCTCAGAGCCCCGTCCAACCTGACGGGTTGGAACGTTTCCAGGGATGGGGCATCTACGATCTCACTGGACAACACGTTCCAGTGTTTCACCACCCTCATAGTAAAAAAATTTCTTCTTTATGTTTATTTTAAATCTTTTAGTTTAAAACTATTACCCCTTGTCCTATTGCTACAAGCCCTACTAAAAATTCTGTGCCCATCTTTCTTAGAAGCCCCTTTTAAGTATTGAAAGGTTGCAATAAGGTCTCCCCAGAGTCTTTTCTTCTCCAGGCTGAAAAACGCCAACTCTGTCAGCCTGTCTTCATAGGAGGTGTAGGTGTTTGATCCTTCTGATCATTTCTGTGGCCCTCCTCTGGACCCACTCCAACAGGTCCATGTCTTTCCTATGCTGAGGATTCCAGAGCTAGACACAGTACTCCAGGTGGGATCTGACCAGGCTAAGTAGAAGGGGAGAATAACTTCCTTGACCTGTTGGCCACACTTCTTTTTATGCAGCCCAGGATACGGTTGGCTTTCTGGGCTGTGGGCACACATTGCTGGCTCATGTCCCATTTTTCATCCACCAGTACCCACAAGTCCTTCTCCATAGGGCTGCTCTCAATCCCTTCATTCTCCAGCCTGCACTGATACCAGGGGTTGCCCCAAACCAGCTGCAGGACCTTGCACTTACATGTAGCCAACCATGAAACAGTGTTACTCTTTGAAAGGGATGCTACCATCTCACCAAGGATGGACGTCAGATGCACTGGTTTATAGCTCCCAGGTTCCCCTCTAGAGCCTTTTTTATGGACAGGACTTGCAACCCCTGGTAATGCATCAGTGGAACAACAGCAGCACAGATCCTGGATAGTTACTTCAAACTGATTAAATGCCTCTGACCCATCTGCTACAAAAAAAAAAACACCACCACCCTCCCCCACCACCTCAAGAAAAAAAAAAACACTCAAAAAACCCCCACCACCACACATACAACTCACTCATGTGAAAGATCTCCCCAGCATCTTCAGCAGTAAAGACCAACACAAAGAATTCACTGAGCCTCTCTGCCCCAGCCTTTTCTCTGACTGCCCCCAGTTATGCTACTGTTGTCAAGTGGTCCCACTGACTTCCTGGGTTTGATATTCTTAGGAACTTCTTGCCAGCAGCTTGAGCATTCTTTGTAAGGCACTTTTCTAAATCTTTATGAGATTTTTAATTTCCTGTTTGTGTTTGACCTGCCATGCTTTAAGAACTTTCCTCTTCTCTCATTTGAGCAGGCTTTCCCTTTTCCAGAGCTGGCCATTTTGCTACAGTACCCTGCCCCTGACATTTCTACCAAGTGGGGTAGACTTCTGGGGAGGATTTCATTTTCTCTTCTATTGTGGGACATATTTGGGGACTTAATAGCTTTATTAGAATAACTGCATTTTTAATAGCCTACAGGCTGCTTGTAGGCTTTTTAGACTCATTCTTTAAGGTTTTGTTGCCCAATTGCCTCATTGTTCTGCAGACCCTATACTTGAAATCAAATGACCACACGCTGCATCTATTTATTCTGCTCTCTTCAGCTATATAGAGTTCAACCTAATCTTATGATGGTCACTAATTACCAAGCAGCTACAGTGCACCACTCTGGACCATGTCCAGAATAGCATCTTTCTGGATGCACCAGGTGTTCTGGGAAGCAGCCACTTTGCACGTCTGGACGCGTCCTCTCTGTCTCTTGTCCTGATGAGGCACTGATCTAGTCTCTGCAGGACCCCTGTTGAAACCTCCCACTGTTGCTGCCTGTCCTGAATTTGCAGCTTCTCTACTCTCATTTCACATTTCCTGAGCACCATTACGGGTCTGAGCAGGGGGCTAGTAACACAATCTTAGCACTACATTTTTATTAGAGCACAGGATTTCTGCCCACAGGAGTTCCACTGGCCTGCTCTTCTCCCATAATATGTTTATGCTGTTGCACTTCATAAAATGCTTTGTGTACAGCGCCACTCCCCTGACTGTATGACCCTCTCATCTTTCCTGTAAAGTTGATAGAGCCTGGCAGCATTATCCTCCTTCCACCAGGCCTCTCTTTCCAAGGTTATCATTTCACACCAAAGAGTCCAATTCCGTCATCTTGTATTTTAGGCCTTAAAGCCAGTGGGGCACCACTTGTATGTTTTTCCTTTCCTCCACCTCTTCATGCTGCTTGTTAACTGGCATTACAGAGGCTCTGAGAGGACTCCCTTTCTTCTTACACTGTGCTCTTCTTTGCCCCTCACAGCCTTGTTCGGTGTACCTCTGAAAATTAGCCATGCTTCTGCTGCAGCCCCTGATGTTTCTACACCTGAAAATGCCCCTGCTACAGGAGCACCTCATTGCAAGAAGACACTGTGTCGTCAGTTGACAAGAGTTACTTCTGACAGATCAGGTCACTCTTTTTCAACAGCTGCTTCCTTCCCCAAAACTTGCATCCTCTTCAGCAGCGGAAGGGCTGCTGCCACAGTGGAGGCTTTGTCTGCAGCCTTGCTAGAGTCATGCTGCCACACTCACAGCTAACTGAAAGACAAGCACATGGAGCAGCTCTATGGGGCTACATCACTTACTGCTGAAAACAGGGGATTGAAACAAAGCGGCCCAGAAGAACAAAGAAGAAAAAACACTGAATGGGCAAGGTCAGGCTATATGAAACCAGTCCTTATCACAGTATTTCAATTTAACCAATATTCGTCATCTCATCAGCACAACCCTGCCTGCATTCTTCACTCCTTCCTCAGCAACATCCATCTGTCAAATTATGCACTCCTTGCTGAGACCAGAATATTATGGCTGCAAGAAAGCATTTAGCCCATCATGGTTGCTACTGCAAAGTAGTAATACTTAGGGGGGGAAAAAAAAAGTGGGAGTTCTTTTTTTAATTGCATTTGACTGGGTTGATGGCCTTCACCTCTTAATGCTATGTTATTATTCCTACAGTAGGAAGACATTTTGCTTCTAATTGTGTTTGAGACATCTGTGAATGACTCATTATTGCTTTCTTTTCTTACAAAAGATTGGCTTCTGGCTCAACTCAAGAGCAAAAACCCACCAAAACTCCTGGGCACCAGAACCATGCTGTTCTGACTGCTGATCCATCTGCAGAACAAGCTGGCTACCTGCTTGATCCAGGATAGTTCAACAGGGACAAACGCTTCACACTTCTCTATAGTCATGCATCCCTCACGGAGAGACGGGGGTAATTTGTTTGTTAGCTGCTCACTGGGTTCATTTGTTCCTATCAAAGCATTTTAGAAATCAACTGATAAGAGTTGTCACAGGTGCGAGGCAGGTGTTGCAATGTATCAGAAGAGGAACTAGAAACAGAGGTTTTAGCAAATGAACAGGTACTTTGACAGTAACAATTTTGTTTCAGTGGGAGAGATCTGCTTATCAGTTTGATTTATCAGTTCATTTCACTACTTATTGAACTCTGATTGCAAGAAAGGCACCTGAATAACTTTAATTTTTAAATTGTTCTTTATGACATAATTGATAACCATCATTTTTCTAGAGAGACAAATTGCCTTTTGATTGGCTGTCTGCTATAATAATTGCAACCCGAATAATCAAATCCTTCCAAAATAGCTTTCTCTTGTCAAAAAATAAAAATATAGAATGAAAACATGCAGCTTCTAGTGTTTTTCCCTTTTTCCCCCTTATAATTAAAGGGCTCGATATTCCGATAGCTGTTTTGCTATTACTGTTACTAAAATGATCTGAAACTATTCTAAAGTCTCGCTCCGTATGTATGCAAGTATTTCCATACTATATTGCTACCATTTTTAAAAAATTACTCTTGCTACAGTCAGCAATTCATTTTTTCTTCTCACAATAGAACAAAAATATTTCACACTGGCATTATCTCATTTCCTTCAACTGAGATCAACTAATGCCACAAGTATCTTTCCATAAAAAGAAGAATTTACAGGAAGCATTTCCTTTAGATTGAGAAGCAGCCTCCTGCTCTGCTTGGATTAATAGTCTTAAGTTAAACATATTAAACAACTTCATTATTTCTAACTTCTAAAGCAAAACAGGTCACAACTTGAGACTCTCCTCTCTGAGGTACTGGGCTCAAGGACTAGATTCAAAAGTTCAGCTTACTGAGTTAATAGGGAAATCCCAATTCTCAGTTCTACATGTCATCAGAAGTACAGAAAAAAATTAGAGGAAAAATACTACAAATTGTCCATAGCCATAGCTATTAGGCGATCACTACAAGCCAACTGTACATCTGACTCAAGTTAAATTCTGCACTTTGCAATGACGTGTTTGAAGTGATAATGGGAAGAGGGAAAGGATTGTTATTATGAGCATAAAGTGCTAATCTGCTGTCTAGGTCTTACCGAACCTCTCCCCTAACATTTAATCTAAAATGCTTTCAGCTCTTAAATTCACCTTCCAAAACCAATAGGAGGTTAAAGTGGGACCCAATGGGAGGTTACATTTATTTAATATTCAGTCCTTTCTCAGATGAAATATTGCAGTCTATCCTCACAGGTATTTGTCAAACCATTAGAGTAATGGTTTATAGCTATTACGTGAAATTGTAGTTCTATTTGTAACTACCATTGACAAAGGATAAGCAAAGCGCATTCATTTTCTTTGAAAAACACCCAAAACCTTTGCCTTAGAGCACTGAGGTAATGTGCCCCATTAACTAGTTCAGAGCCATAAGCTGAAGCAATGCTAGTAAACCATGTTTAGCAAACAGGAACCTGCATCTCTGTAACATCTGCTCCAGCACTACTGTTCACACCCTACAGCTCTACAGTTCACTGCAGATGCATCCTAAGAGCTCTCTGGCACAACTCCAGTTCCTGTACCTTCACACATTAACAGCACCTGTAAAATAATATTCATAACCAGATCTAGAAATCAGTTATTTTTATAACATCCAGTACAGTTTGGACATATTATTGTACTTACATTTTTCTAGTATCCAGTACAAAAATAAGATCATCAGAAAGAAGCAGTAATAACATAACAAAATACACAGAACCACCCAACTGAACCTGTCAGAGGCATCTCTTACGTGTAATTTACCTGAAGCGCAATGTGCACAGCTTCCATTGACTCAGTGGACCTCAATTTCAAATTTGCTTTTATGCACTAAGATTTATTTCTAGGATTTTAATTTTTACTTTTCTCTCTGTATTTTGCCAAAATCTATGAAGAATTTTGAGAAGGAAGTATAAAACAGTCTATTATTCCTCTTAGAAAAAAAGCCTAAATTCAAATTAAACACTTCTTGCAGGGATAAAACTTGCACTAACTCAAACATCCCAGAATAAGATAAACTTGAGTTTAGACTACTATGTAAAATGGCTGTAGAAAAAAGTGCGATTTTCGTATTTGTCAGTTCTAGCTGAACACTGATCATCACCACAGAAATAAAAATATTTTTTCAAACTTTATTTTTAAACAGGAATCTGAAGTGTGATTGAGGAAACCGACTTCAAGAGATTAATACCTTAGTGTGGCTGGGCAGTTTTGACATGTTAAAAATTTTTCATTTGTATGGCATTCTTACTGACAGTGATTAAAAGAGCAATAAATAGTACTTATTGCTAGCACTTTGAAAGCTTTCCTTTAATTAAAAGGGAATCTGATGTGAAACACTGCCTTTTATTGAGAACATTGAGTTCATAAGAAAATTTTTTTCAATCCTATTTTAAAAAGTCTACAAATCTAGTATCATTCTGCTTCTTAGAAATAGTTTCATTTCTTATTTTGCTTTCAGTTTTTGTAATTTTGCAGTCAAGAAATAACTACTGATAAGAATAATATAGACTTTGAGAATGCTGTTGCACAATCAAAATAAGTGATAAAGACGACACATTTATTCTAATTTTAGTTTTTGTTTAAAAAATAAAAAAATGTTTAAAACTTGAAGCCAGCAGCGTCCCTTCACTGTTGCAATGAACACAACTGGGGCACAGTTTTGGCCCATGCCCGCTGCCAGGCTTCTGCCACCCTCGTAGGACAGCGCCTGCAAAACACCTACAGCTGCAGCCCATATGCAAAGGACAGATAGAAAATTCTCAGGTTCCTGAGCAAGGCATGCCTTCCTTTGCTCCATAGCACTGCCACGGTGAAGCTATACTACTGACAATCGTGTTATTTTCTTTCTCAGATTAGTCCCTCTTAAAAAGCCCTTCCTGTTATTGCAGCCCCTATTAAACTCACTATGAACATCTGCATATCCAGCTGCTACTTTTATTATTTCCTCAATTCCAGGATTCTTAACATCAAGTTTTTTCTTTTTTTTTTTTTGTTTCTAACAAAAAGCTATGCTTAAGGTATGAAACACCTATAATCACATTTTATGTATAATCAGTTAATAATGACAGATAATCACAGCCTTCTCAGAAGGAAGATGCTACTAAAGGCCACAGGTGAGTTACACCATCACGAACACAGGGACACACAGCCAGGCAGACAAACTGACTCTCAACCACTGCTTCCCATGTAAACTTTTAACTTTTTTTTTTCCCCACATCCCCAAAACTATGAAGACAGTGATACTAAAACACTACAGGCATAAATACATCTGTGCCAAATCCAGACACATTCATTTTCACTTGCTACCGGTGACTTTCCACACAGGTTTATGAGGCTATATAAATAACAGCAATAACTCATGACTCCTCTGCTCCTGTCCCAGCACCAGGCAGCTGGAGGAGCTGCTGGCAGAGGACAGCCACCACAGAGAAGCCTGAGAGACCTTGAAACAAGGAAATTGCCACCGGGTGCGTGGCACCAACCTGAGCCATGCTGCTTTGCCTCCAGAGGCATGGTGGGTCCTAGATGTCCCCTCTGTTGCTCTTAATGATTTTTCTCAGCAAAAATCAAGTGGGAAACACTAATACTGAGGAACACGTCCCTAAACATTTCAAAGGAACCCAAGAACCACCCTGACACCACAGCAGCTTGCTCAGACAGGGAACGGCTACTTAGTCGAATACAGGGCCCTGGAAGCACTGCCAAAGCTGCCTCAGAGGCGCAGGGCAGACTAGCAACATAAGGGTTATAAATATTGAGCATTCAATTGCTAGTTTGCTTCTTGGCCTTTGATAACCAGAAACCAAATTGCTTTTCTGCTGCATAAAGTATCTTTCAAATTCAATTGCTTATCTCCTCATTCATTTGAGAAAGAGAGACCTCAGATTTACAAGAATGAGAGCCCACAATACAAATATACTATATTAAACATACAACATACATCTGAAAAATAACCACACACTCTATTGATTTTAACCGTCAATATCAAGGTATCCTCCAGCAGTGTCAACTGGATCCAGGCTATAAGAATTTCCAATTATTTGAATTCCTATATGTGAGATAAGCATTTAGTTATCAACATCCACCATAAAACATATTTTCAGTTGTTATTAGGGCACTATTACTATGTGGAATTGAATATGTTGCTACTGCAAACCACACTGCCACTGAAGTGAGAAAGGCCGCTTCCCCATACACAATCCCCCGCTGCCATGGTGGGCAGCCATCGCAGGGCAGGGTTGGTGCCAGCAGGCAGTGGGGGGCAGCCATCGCAGGGCAGGTTTGCTGCCAGCAGGGCCAGCACAGAGGACGGCAGAGACCCTGGCCAGTCCTCAAGCCTGCTCGGCTGAACGAGACACCTGCCTGCACACAGGCGCTGCACTTATAACGAGCTGCTTGAACAGTGCTTATCACAGTAATTACACAATATGAGGATTTACTTACAATCCTGAGGAATTCTGTGCCTATTTGGTGAAAGGTTACCTTGCAGCAAAAAGCATAAGCATACTTTATGTTCCTCAGGTACCTACAGTACCAGCAAGAGGCCTTCTGTTTTTTAACTTCCAAGCTCTGTGATTTTTTTTAAAAATCACTACATGTGAAGGGGAAACAAGGGGGTGGAGGTGGTCCCAGACGGGACACAGGTCCTGAGGTGGCCTTGGCAGGGTCTCACAGAGCCCGGAGGCCCCTCCCTGGGCACCTGGCCCAGCCACCTCCTGGGGCTGGGCCCACAGGGAGCCAGGGCAGGAGAGGGGCCCCAGGGCACAAGTGCTCTCCGCTCCCACCATAAATTCCCTCTTACTGGAAAACGAAGGGGGGGAAGATTTTTCTTGATAAGTGCTATGGGTATTATAAATACTTCTGCCCAGAAATCCTGAGCTCTGTCACAAATAACCAGGAGCAAACATTAGGGTCTGTGTCAACCTGGTGAGCACACCTCACCCCTCTAACGCCGGCACAGGCCTGGAGCCAGCCGCAGCCCCCAGCAGCAGGCCCACCACACAGGGCTGTCCTGGGTTTCAGAGGCAGGACTGGACCCTGTCAGGCTGTCCGTCCCCCTGCCGGCACAGAGGAATCCCCAGGGAGCAGCATGCAAGCCATGGTTTCATCGTGGCATCTGAGCATCAGCCAGCCTGGGGCAGGGAGCTGGTCTGTACGCCTCAGGCGGGAGGCCTGGGTTACTGACCTGCACAGCCCTCTGAAGAGGAGCGGCCATAATGCTGTTGTGCAATTTTACTAAGCTATCCAAATCACACTGCACTCTGTTACAGCAAGATCCTGAAGAATACAGGGTACGGAAGTCTCCCAACCTGGCTGCTGCTTGGACAGGTCTTCCCCATACTCTGCCCTGAGTTGCCTCAGCAGTGATCCTGTGGTTATCGACATTAACATGTTGCTTTGGTGCTGGTTGATCCATCCCAGGATGGCACACAGCAGACAAATATTTCATTCATAAGAGATGGCTGTACAGCACTAAGAAAATGAAAAAGTAAAGAAAAATAAATTTTTCCCTTTCTGAGGAGCAGGGTAGGAACACTGCTTGTTATGCATCTGACTTCAGCATTACCAGCAGTGAGGACTATTAGTATGATCTAACTCTCCTTTGATTGGTCAGGTCAGCCTAGATTTCACAAAAATCAAAAAAAAAAAATTAACATGGCATTACGGTTAAGGGCATTATCAGACTTCCATGGCTCATCCACACACCATGCTGCTGCAGAGTCATATTGCAAACAGTACAACTACAGATGTATTCAGTGACTTTAAAAAAAAAATAATCTTGATTTAATCCTTCCTTGTTTCCCCAGCATTTTCACAAACACCAACCCAGAATTTTATGGATGTTCTGTAAAAGGAAATAAACTGTTTGTCAAAAATGGCACTTTTCATTGTATTAAAAAAATAATAATTTAAAAGTAAAGCACAATTCTCACCAAGAACTGTTAATGGAACCTCTGCTAAGGGACTCTGTTCCTGATGAAAGGACAGTCATCACATCTAAAAGCAAAATAAAAGCCTCTAATTTGTATACAAGCTCTCAGTCTACTGACTAATAAACTAAATTTTAAAAGTAACATGTCGGTCCTCAAAATAAGCTCCTGACACATTTCATCACCTTACTTCAACTTTCCCAATCTCACCATCAGAGGTACTATTAACTGCATTCCTTCACTCATTTGGCAAATCCTTGAAACTCCAAGCTTTTTGATGTATCCCCCCGCCCCCCCATCAAATCAAATATTACTTCCCTAGTTGTAACTTCACTGATCAAGTGAGCGAAACAAGCATCAGGGCAGGTGTCTGGACAGGACTATCCTAACCTGGCAAGCTCAGGCCACAGACAAAGTTCCCTAGTTCCTTTTGCATAGAGGACTCACTCCAACGTTCTTGCAAGGATTTTATCAGGGCTATCTTTGAAATGAACAACTTCTGATATGAGGTAGCAATCCTGTTTGAAAATATGTATACTTTTATGTTTACTCCACTTTCCGCAGATCTTCTAATCAAGGCTTGGAACAGAATAGTTGACAAGCAGACACTAAACAGATTCAAAAATGTAGCTGCAGAGCCTTGTCAGACTGCAGGCCCAGACGACTACAGCACATGAAGCAGCTCTCCAAAACTCAGAGAAGTTTTGATACATTGCTGTATATGTCATCTTAACGCATACTTCCAAGATACATTAGCCTGTCCAGAGAAAGGCTGATACTGCACTTTGTATCAGAGACCTTTACAGCTTATAATGACAGTAGGTAGAAAACTCTAAAAGGGTGATTATAATGAATCTTCTCAAGATAAAAATAATAACTTTTAATAGTTTTACAGCTGCATCTTTATAGTCAAAAAATGAAGGTACAGAGTCTTGCTTTTGTGAATTACCTAATTTTAAACACTCAAAGTACCTTCTAGTAGGTGTTATTACAGAGAAGAAGCCACAAATTTCTGTGGCTTCAGTTTTTCTTTTTAGAATGGAAGATAAGCCTTTGAATTTGCTAACATCTTTATTATTTCCCATGCTGAATATAAGAGTAGAAAACCTTCATCATATATTTATTTTTAAAGTTGTAAAAGGAGTTTGATTACCTTGTATACCAACTTGCACCCGAAGAGAGTTTAGAAAACAGTTATCTTAATGTACTGGTAAATACAGCAGTTCGAAGAATATCCTTCTAAAAACAGTAGAAAGAACCATGTTTTATTGCATTGCCATGACCCTACCAAGCAGTGGCAGCAATAATTCTTCATCACATTGTATAACAGAAAAAGCACTACAACTTAAAACACAAAAAATGACTGTAGTTTTCCTTCAGAGTGCTATAAAATGCAACTACATTCACATGACAGCATGTGTGTGTATGTCTCTTAATAAAGCTTCTCTGAAGGGCAATACAGCATGTACCATGGAAACAGGGGTTGCCATGGAAAGAATGCTTTTTAATGGATAGCAAAAGAAATGAGGGCTTGATTCCCTCTCTCTCACATGTCTTAGAGAAGGAAAAAAAAAAAAAAAAGAAAATCAGTGTAACTATTGACATCAGAAGAGTTATTCCTGAACAATCAGACCCGATACATGCATAGCAGAGAATTTTTGGCATTAGGACTACAGTGATCTGTATAGCCCTGTATTTTCAGAGCAACTCTCCAGCCACCCCTCACCCCACACAGCTCCGCAGTCAGCCCGCCTCGGGCATGCTCGTGATTAGTGTCCTTCGAAACATGGCAGGCACCAGAGCCACAAGGAGCCACAGGAGAACAGATTTGCAAAGTGCCAGAATCTTCTACCTGCCAGACCTCTTCTTTGCTTAAGTATGAAACGTTTTTTGTCAAAACGTACGTGGTGTTACAGATGAATGAAAAGCATAAATCAAATTAACTTAAAGCATATTGGTTTCCAGACATGCTTAAAATGAAGTCCGAATTGATGTGTTTCATCTACCTTATTCATTAAAATGGCATTCTTCATGTCCTCATGTTACTGTAATCTCCAAAGCACTGGACAAACAAGTACATTTGTTTATCTTTATCACTC
>NW_009624043.1:0-5854 GCF_000690535.1 Cariama cristata | reverse complement strand
TTTCCTTACTAAAGAACAGGGTTTTATTAAAGAGATCAATCACCTGTGTACAGTTTAATAGCCTGAGCTGCGCATGTAGGACAGAACTTGCTTCAATAGCCCACAACTCCCGAAGTATAGAGGGGCATGTAAAACCATTTGTTGTGTTAATAAAACAAAATTCTTCTCACAGCTAGCAAGTACCCTATTAGAATTCGTAATCCGAGACAGAAAAGCAGTGCTTAAAAGAAACCAATTCTAATAAAAGGAGCACAATCAATCCTGTTTGCTTACCTCCATGAGAGCCCTATGCTTCTAACCAGAGACACAAAAACACTTTACATGCTTAATACACTGCCTTTCTCTTATTGAATCACACTTATTGTGGAAGCAGTCTTTTGAGGCTTCTAACTGTGTAGAAGTAATTGGAGGATTGCTGCTTCTAATGAGTGGTCTCCTTATAATGGAGGCCAAAGTATTAAAAACTTAATGTCAGAGGCAAAATGTACAAAGGAAAGCTTTTTGGAAATGCTGATGAACAATCTGAAATTCACTGTTTTACCAAAAATATGATATTTCTTACTAGGCTACTGCTATAGCGTAATGAAGTTATATCAGCAGAGAAGATGCTACCACAAACTGCAACAGTCATTCCTTTTATGATGAACGGCCAAAAAAAAATCTAACATTAACTAAGGTCACGCCTTTGAAGACTTCATTTTTTTACAATCAAGAGTTGGTAAACAGCTCAGCCCCAAAATTGTCCTTCTACCTATGTTACAGTGAAGAACAGAAACTTTATTAGATGAAAACTTGTAGTTCATTGACTGTCAAGCTTTTGAGAGTTTTTATTAATTTTCAAACTATTCAGCTTTATAACAAAATTATCTGTTTAATTTGGGAAAAAAACCCTCCCTTTAACTGCCTACTTTGATGAAGTAGTGGGTTGAGGAAATGGAAGTGGTATTCAAAGCAATTGCTGGCAGCTGTAACATGAAAAATAAAAGTTATTGAAATAACATGTTAGAAGAAAATAAGCCCAATATAGGTATCAGCAACTAAAAAAAACTACTAAGGTGATGAGGAAGGGCTTTACAGATCTTGAAAGTAAAGCCAAAAAAGGAGAGGAGAACCAATCCTTCATCTCCTATCAGCTGTTCCTGTTGCCAGTGATTATGGCAATATTTCACAGAGAACATATGGCAATGTTTATAGCCATCAGGCAGTATTTCACAGAAGCTGCGACACCATGTGTCCACCAACTAGCCTTTCTGACTGCAATTAATTAGAGAAGAAGCAGGAGGCACTTTTTAAATAACATTAAGTCTCTCAGATTCCTGAAGTTCCATGGTCCATGTACAAGGCTGACAGAAAAGTCTATTAAAATTGTAACAAGCCTAATACAGCAAGTCTGTCCTTGAGGAACAAGACCTAATAAAAAAAAATGCACTCTTTAAGGAGCATAAGAAAGAGCAGAAGTATAATAAGCCATTCAGGGCGGCACTTCAGAATCCTGCAACTATAAGGAAATATTTGAAGACCTTTAACGGGCCATTTTGTGAAACAGATTCTGCACAAAAGCTGCCACAGTGAAAGCTATAGCAGTTGTTTTATAGTTGCCAGACCCAAGAGGATGTGTATCAAAATTACATGGGGATCTATTAAGGAGCTGAAACTTATGAAATAGACTGTGGCAGTCATTTCATGATTCCTATTTTAATAAAAGCAAGCAAGAGAGGAAAATTAAGGATAATAAACTGCCTGATAGGTTTTCATACAGAAGTGGAAAACTGAACTTTCCCACTCAGCCCCTGCGGTTGAACCTGGCACTTTTGGGCAGCACCGCTCAGGGATGAAGTGGTAGCAGGAGTGGGCAGCACAGCCCTGTGCCACAGCACCTTCAGCAGCACTGCAGAAAGCATTGCAGACTATAGTGCAATGATTCTCTTAAAAAAAGCTTTCCATCACAAAAGCTTTTTCCCAACCCAGTTGAATCTGACTTACCAGGAATGAGCCAGGAGAACCACATAAGCTCAAAATCGTACCAAACCTGATGCAACAGGCAACGCATCAGTCAGAACTGGTGCTAAAAAGTTCAGCATCACATTCCTGAATTTGGGATTGGCTCATAGCATCATCTACCCCTTACTGGAGATCTTTGCCCCACACAACTTGCTTCCCTGCTCCTCCTTGTCTTGAGTTGGGATATCACCTGGAGATGTGAAATAAGAGAGCAAGATCGGGGCAAAACTTGTCCAGCTGTAGTCTTAGCAGGGCTCCTTTCTGCCAGTTCTCTGAACTCTAATCATGTAACTGAGGTCAACCTGCGGCATCTCCCACAGTTGGGGTACAAATGTATGTATGTCTCTTCTCTACGGACTCTTCTGCTTACAAAACTTCCAGAAACTCAACACCTTTGAGATCTCCACCTGTCAAATTTTGCTAAGTCAGCCAACAACCTCTGAAGTTACTAACACACACTAACGGTGCAGTCATACAAGCCTCATTTCCTTAAGAAAGGAGATTTAAAAAAAACTCCTCTACCATTATATTGTTGTCATTTTAGCATTGTCTTCATTTCCCCGTACCTCTAACCTCTAATTCTTATTAGAGAATTCTCATCTTGAGATTTTTTTGAGAATAGAAAATGCAAATGGTGTTGGTAATAATGGAAGCATTGATTTTTATTAGTCTTAAGAGCAAAATTCCACATTACACCCACAGTAGATCTCATAAGGTAATCTAATGGCCACAATACACCTGCCTAATTGTGATACAATAATTTGATATCTGTTCTTATAGATGTGACACAACAGGAAATACAAGCCATGTTCAAAAGTATGTCAGATTGTTGTGACGGGTAAAAATCTTTCCATCAGCACCATGCAGGCTATTTTAAAACTCCAGATGCAGCCCTGACACCAATCAGCAGCTAAAAATGAGCCACCATTCCACCCACTGCTACACTTGCGTGATGACAATAGGGTAACTTTATAAATAAATAAATACTGAAATAAAGTGACAGCTGGCAACTTCACCATCCTTGTCTACACTTTGCTAGGAGCAGAGTTAATATTTTGAGCTGTGCACGCAGAACGCTTTCAAGGTTTGTACTCCATAAAAAAAGTTCCCAAACTGTGAGGCTGACAGCTGCCACCAACTTAACAGCTATACTAAAGTTCCTGGCACAACTTACAGTGGCTTCTCTAGAATTTAAGAGAATCTTCAATACTGAAGGAAAATTGCAATATATTGCTTAATAAAGCACATTTCAATGAGAAGATGGACAATAGAGTTCAGATAGAAACTCCTGTCCAATATGCTACCCACCAGCTGTGATGCCATCGCTACAGCACCATCCTATTACTCGTTATTTTTAGGACAGTAGCACAATGGCCACCGATAATCAAGAGCGGTAGCAGGGATCACCCTCCCCAATTAAATCCCTACTCTCTCCCCTTTCAAAAGGCTCCTGCAGGTACGCAGCTTCCTATGTGGGCTGGGAGCTGGACAGACTGGCACCCAACCCATGCCCCAGGGGACAGTCAGAGGTGCCCATCCCTGCAGCCTCTCCCTTCCTTGCCAAAATTCAAGGGCACTACAAGGAGTAGCTTACACCCAGGGGCTGATCCAACCCAGCGATCCCAGGTGCCCCAGCAGATGCAGCCTAAAGCCAGGGGAGGCACGGGCCATGACAGACCCTGGGGAGCTTGGGGGCAGCAGGTCAGGGGTCTGGGTATGGGCACCCCTCTGCCTCAGCCTGAGCCTTTATTAACATTGGCACAGCCTTGGATACGACCCATTGCATAGAACTATGATCTTAAAAAAAAAAGCCTAAAAACTTTAAGGATTTCGTCAGGACTCACATGCAGAGATACTCTACCTGTCACACTGGCTGCTCTGGAAAGTTAAACAGATGGAAAGTAGTAGAGTAATTTGTACCCCCACTAGCTAAAGTAGTAAAACTATGATTTGTCCCCAAAACACCAGAATTTAACAGTAAAGCTTTCTTTTGGTAAAAAAAAAAAAAAAAAAAAAGGAAAATTGAGTCAACCATATTAGTCACAACAATAAAAAAAAATTGTAGGATACCTATGAAAAAACCACAATTTGAGCAGAGCTCATCTGAATCCCAGCACACTGCACTAGCCAGCCCCCTCATGCCAGAGACCCATCCTTAACGCCAGACTCACATGGCTTTTTCATTTGGGAATTTTTTCTATTTAAATCTATGTTTCTCTCTGAAAAATAAGAACTCTGAAAACTGAGGTGGACAACCTGGCATCCATGCTGGTGGGGGATTATTGATTCCAGTCCATCACCTGATATGCTGTCAGACTACTGAGCAATCAGATAACTAGATGAGAACAAAACAGACAAACCAGCATGGTTCTGGTAGTCACACCTCACACCTCCCTATGACTGCCCTGAGGAGCTGACAGAGCAGCTGGATGATCAGTGCCGGTACACGTGGCCCATCCATACAGTGTTGGAGAGCCTGGGCTCTGTCACTAGTTTGCATTGCATAAATGAAAAATAATTAAGAGATGTAAAGGGTCATTTTAATAAGTAATTGACTTTTGCCATAAATATTAGAGATCTGTAAAACATGGACACTCTACAAAGCATTCAGTGGTCACTCTAGAATTTATTTGTACCGAGAACAAGTACCACAGCACCAAGACTTAATTTAATTTTCTTATAGGCTAACACAGGAAATAGAGTTAAAGCTAGGTTGAAATAAAAAGTTTTCCTGATTTCACAGTGAAGCCATGAAAAACTGAACTTGATATGCTCTTGCTATGCACACCTTGAAAGAGTCAAGTTGAGAATGAACAAGTCTGAATTTCCAGTTCTTGCTTAACAAGAACGTGTTTAACTTACATGTTTAAATAGCTCGTGTCATTCTTATACAGCTCTTCTTCTAGTTGCAACTGGAAGAACACACGAGTCACTCTGAATCCACAGAGGACTGCATCTTCAATGCGGTTCACTTAAAGACGTACCTAAGCACGACATGCTATTATCAAATTACCTTTAACAAGAATAAATGGATAATATGAACTATATCTTTACAAATATGGCCCTTTTTATGCTTATGGAATCTGGTAATATTCTAATTTCCTTGCACACGCTTTTTAGAAGGGAGTGCTCTTATCAGATGTCACAGGCTGCTCTGTCACCTTTGCTCATATCACACAGAGGAGCAACATTAGAGGACATTAGAAATCTTAGCCAGAGCCATCCTAAACATGACACTCTTGAGATTCTTTTTGCCCAGAATGCTGATATTACCAAAAATAAAATTAAAAATCTAAGCTAGATTGAAAGTAGTTTTTCCTGTAAAAACAGTTACAGAAATCACATCAGAAATACTATTTTGAAAGAGTTTTGAAATATTTTTTCTGAATTCTTAGTTCATTCTTAAGATGCTTTTTAATGATGTACTAGTCCTAGTTGCCATGTACCATGCTATTACTAAGGTCAATAGTATCTTTAGGTCAAACTGTCTCCTGGTTGAGTTACACCGGGAGAGTTTATGGTTTATATGATATCGTTAGATTAACTAAAAACAAAAAAAAAATAATATAGAGAAGAAATGTAAAGTATAACAGTCTTAAGAATTTGAATATGATGGAAACAGTAACACAGAACGTTGCTAGTGCAAGAAGATTCTAAGTGAATAACATGCAAATAAAAGGCAAAATAAGAACCAAAATTATATTTGCTGTCTTTACTAATACAGAATTTTCATTTGACTTTTTTTCCTAAGGAAATAGTCATTTAGATAGCATTTCTAAGGAAATTTTTTCTCCTTTTTTAATAGCTGCTTCAATTAAAACTAATATATTAAAACTAAATATAAAAATATAAT
>NW_009624042.1:4866-17089 GCF_000690535.1 Cariama cristata | reverse complement strand
ACACACGCCCCTCTGTCAGCTGGGCTCGTTTTCCTCTTGGAAAATTAAAATTAAAAAATAATCATTAAAAAAAAGCCACCCAAATCTGCTCCGCGGGGGGAGCGCGCCCCGCCACAGCCCCCGTTTTAATCACCTTACTACTTAAAAGCAGAGTACCAAATACTGTGTCGAGAATTGCCTGGAGGCTCGGAGCCAGTCCCAGAGAAGTTGGTCTGTTTGCAGTAACACGTTTTTGCGTCTTTATAACCAAAACTGTTCCATGATGTTTTGAGGCAACGCTTTTTTTTTTTTTTTTTAAAAGGTGACATATATCTTACCATATCATATATTTGATGAACACTTGCAGTGTTAATTGAGGTTGCCATGGAAGGCATGCACGTAGTATAAATAAGCTCCCTTCTTGCCATGTGATTTCGCCTTTGTATTCCTCAAGCCTCCTTTTTGTATTCTGTGTTTTTGCATATTGTCATATGGTGCATTAAAGATAAAAATATCTGCTGTCTCAGGGTGTAATTTCCCTAGCTGGAACTATGAGTGCATATGGAGCAGTGTGGAAAAGATTTAGCTAACCGTAGGAGAAGAAAATATATGCGTGTGCATGCGTAATAGAGATTTGCCATAATATGGGTAGTTAAAAAAAAAAAGTCCCCTTTTACCACACAAAATAGCAAAATAGTAATATCTGTGGTGGAACATCACTGGGTGGACATCTTGGTGGGCTTATTTTGCCTTTGGATTTTGATGCTAATTAGCGGAAAAAAACTGCTAGGGTGCATCCAGAGATAGAACTGCTTTCCCAGCCCTGGTCTGCCTCCCAAAATGAAATATATTTTAAAAAAAAACTTTTTAATACTTTAAGAAAAAAACAAATTGCTCTACAGGTCTTCTCGTTTGTTGTATTGCAGATCAAAGATGGAATCATTGGCCATGCTTCGCAGCAAACCTCACATAACCTGCGAGAGGAACTGAAGCAGAAAGCAAAGCTGAGACAAAGCAGCATCTGACCTTGTCACTGGGGGGCAGAAAACAGCCACTGGCTGCCACTGGTTTTACTGGTGCTTC
This sequence comes from Cariama cristata, assembly GCF_000690535.1. Taxonomy (NCBI): domain Eukaryota; kingdom Metazoa; phylum Chordata; class Aves; order Cariamiformes; family Cariamidae; genus Cariama; species Cariama cristata. The sequence continues at coordinate 16,027 of NW_009624042.1, read as the reverse complement.
AATCAAGCTCCCTGTGCAATGTGGAATTGCCGATAACTCAGAAAGTGCAAGTTCTTTCCAGGTCCGTGGGGTGAATAAAAATTGTTAACTCTTGGCTTGATTTGTCATCCTTTGGGGGAAAAAAAAAGTAATGTCAGACTGGCAATTAAATAGTCGTGCTGGTAGACCGAGCGGAACTTGAAGTGGGTTGTCCCGGAGGTGAGAGTGACTTTGGCCAGCAAAGCCAAGGAGAAGCCTGTTCAACTTCACGTCTACCAGGGATTCCTTGGAGAGGTGATAAAGCGAGTAATAAGACAAAGTGGGAGTTATAAAGTGGATGCGATAGCTTCAGCAGAACTTCTCTTCACTGCCACATCCGCTCGTTAAAGAGTGACTAACGTTATTTTGAAAACAATCTGAGGGAAAAATGCACGTTAAGCATCTCTGCAGTTCTTGTGTCTGATGCATTAATCAAGAAAATTGGTAATATAACACAAACGAAGGAGAGGAGCAAAGATGGTGAAGGCAGCAAAGGAAATTCAAATGGAGAACCCAAGAGAGGCAGAGACTCACAGCACAGGGGCGACGTGCTCCCCGTCGGAGGAACAGGCAGAAAAACCCTCCATGCTCTGTTTTAAGAAGCGGAAGAAGTCCTGTAAGAAGGGGCTGACCGTGAAGGATGTGTGTGAAGGAGCCTCGGAGGAGAAAAGCCAATGCATCAGCGCTGACCAAGGGGAGGCGAAAGTTTCTAATCAATCGCGATCCTCCAAAGGAACCTGGGCAGCCATCAAAAACCTCGCAAGACCTCGGAGAAGGCAGAAATCCTCCTCGCGGAAGAAGGTGCCCTCCGATTCCCAAGTGCGGCTGGAGATGGATGCTGAGGAGAGCTGTGCACAAGGCTTCCCGAAGAAACGGGCGAGCTCTGGGGTGAAGATGCCCTGTGTACGGTTCTCCAGAGGCAAGAAAAAACCCAGCCCCTCTGAAGCAGTGGAGGAATCGGAGGGCAGTGTTCAAGCAAATGAAGTGATGGGCATTTCGAATAAAGCTAGTGAAGAGCCAGAGGATTTGGCCCCGACGGACAAGTGTGAATCCTTCAGCCCGGTCTCTGCGGAGGAGGACCAGGATACAGGGAAGGAAAGTGCCAACTCTGTTGGGAAGAGTGAGCCCTTGACAGAGCCCACACCTGATGCAGAGGAACATATGGAGTGCACCGCTGAGCTGGAAATAACCGATTCAGAGACAGTTGATGAAACAGCCCAGGATAAACTGCAGGAGGGGAGCCTACCCCAAACCACAGTCCATGTGGAAGGTGGGGAAGTTGCTCCCGAAGCGCCCGTTTCCCAGGATCAACCCGACAGTGCCCCTGAAACCACCGAGCTGCAGGAAACCCCTAATACCTGCAAAGAGCTGCCTGAAGGGGATGAATCAGAAAAGAGCATAAATCTTCCTGAGCAGTGCAAAGTCGAAGAGACTGTAATGGATTTCAGTCAGTCGGCATTTAAAGATGAAGCAGGGAGCGTGCAGGGCTGCTCCAGCCATCAGGTGACATTAGAAGCAAACACATGTGCCAGTGTCGGCATCGTCATCACCGTCACCGAAGCTGAGGACTCTGACAACACCGACTCTGACCAGGCCTACGAGCCGTCCCCGGTTTTGCACCGAAATAAGCAAAAAGGGAATAAAAAATCAAGCGGGAGCTTTGATTTTGGTAAAAAAGAGGGTCCCGAGGCTGGCGGTGGTCCCCAGGCAGAGGAGAAAGCTCCGGGCGACCATGGGCACAGAACTGGGGAGCAGTATGAATTGCTTCTCATAGAAACCGCGTCTTCCCTCGTGAAGGCTGCCATTCAGTCGTCCATAGAGCAGCTGGTCAACGAAATGGCCCTGGAACAGAACAAACACAACAGTTTTCTGTGATGGCACCGGTGCCTCCAAAATAAAGAGTATAGGGAGTGACTGAAAGCTCCATTTGGCCTGGGGGGTGTGCGGAGAGCTCGATGGGCTCCCGGGGCCGAGGTGTAGTTAATTCTGCATGCCCGTTCAGTTGTGTGTCTATGTGAAACAGGTCCTGGGACGTGGGGCAGACCCTGCTACGTCCCCTGTGGCTGGGGCTTCAGACAGCGCCATTGACCGCACCTGCGGAAAAATGAAGGTGTCGCAGTGACTGTGTTTTCATTTATTGGCATCTTTATGTCAAGGCCACGTTTCTGCCATCATCCATGCCAGGTTTCTCTGCTGTTCATGCTGTAGATCTGCATGTACCGTGCGTCTAGCGAAAGGTCCTGAGAGGTGGCAAGCGCCTGATCCATTGCTGGGCTGGATTCGGGGCACGTTGGACGCAGTTGGAGGTTTGCCCTGGGGTTCGGCGGAGAGGAGGGAGGGTGAAGTGACTGCAATGTTAACACGAAGACGTCAATGCCAGACAGGCTCAGGCCGGTGTTTAGTATTGCAAACAGGTACTTGCTACGTACAGATGCCAGAAACAGTGGTCACCCCTGCTGTCGCATCGCATGAAGGCGGATGGTTGCAGCGAGTGGTGGTTTTTCATTCGGCCTTTTCCCCTGTCACGAGCAGTCTGTGCATTTCCAGACATGTTAAAGCACAGCATCAGCCGCTCGCCTTGCTGACCCCGGGCTGCACGAATGCCAAGAAAATGACAGCGCTTCGTCTGCCGGGGAGGGAGGTGGGGGGCCGTTCTCGCACCATTAAGCTCAAGGGGCAAAAATTTCCAGTGGCATCAGCAGCGCTGGCTGGGCAGGAGCGTGCCTGCTGCAGGCAGCCCCTCCTTCCTTCACCTTCCTCCACCCCAATCACAATGTCATGGTGAAGCTGTCCTTGGACGTAGCATATTTTTGATAATCGGCATGTGATATAAATAGCAGTGAGCTGCATGCATGTTAGCAGTCAACTATTGCCTCGGTGTTGACATAGTTTGGGTAGCTGCGATGTGCTGCTGGCGCTGGAATTGCTTTGATTTGGTCTGAGCACCGCTGGCGTCCCTGGGTGCTGGCGGCAGCGTGTCCCACACCGCTCCCGCCTCGCCTGACTTCAGCCAGCCCGAGCATCCCTCGGGAAATGTGCATTACGCCCGGCTCGCTGCTGCCGGGCTCTGGCTGGCTCCGGCACGCCACGTAGCTTGCTCTGAAACATGCAGGGAAATGCCCGAGTAATCGCACCAAAGTCCTCAGGGAAAAAAAAAAAATCTAGATGTGAGGGCCTGGAGACATGGATGTAAAATGCCTGGACAGGTCAATCACCGTCAAAACCCATGAACTGCCCTGCTCCGAGGGGGTTTGCACCAGCGTAGCGTGTGTGTGCGAGCACTGCCTCTATCCACCAGCTCTCCCAGAGAAAGGGGCCTTGTAATAATTTGGGATTGCATCTGCACAGCTGGGATTTACGTACAGCTGTGGGCAAGTCAGCCTGTTCTTCTGAGAAAATTCTCCTGCGTATTTCTCAGCCGATACAGAAATAGCAGCCTCGCTTGGCAATTGCTCACTGACCATAGGCGGTGTGCTGAGATTTCCCTTCCCAGCGTAGGATTTGGATTCCTGTTAAAATACAAGGGCTGTAAACTTTCCTAGTACCTGGTGTGCAACCACATTTTAAACTTTGCTAAAGCACCTCCGTTGTTATGAGAGGACTGTGAGCGGTGAGTACCACAACTTGTTTCTGTGCAAGTAAAACTTAAGAAAAATCAGAGGTTGTTCTAAAAAAAAAAGTGTCTTCTTTTTCTGTGAATTTATTTAATAAGTTATCAGATATTGATAATTCAGTGTGTACAATTTTAATGGCTTTGTACTGCATACTGGTCCTTCCAGATATTTTGCCATAGTTTTGAAAGGGACTTTTTAAGGACTTTTATATGTACCTTTGGAGCCGCTGCAGCACCCCAAGAAGAGCCATACTGATGCTGGAGGTTGCTTGTGGGATTACACCAGGCACGGCGGCAGGTCTGTGCCGAGCAAAGGCCCCAGCATCTCTGTGGGGTCCCGCTGGTGCTGGCTGCAGAGGAGGCAGTCTGGGCTCCAGTAAAGAAACACAAAATGATCCCACAGGGCCAGGCTGTTATCTTCGGTCAGCTCGGTAAGCAGCTTCAGGATGATTTCATGGTTTTCAGTATCACCTTTTAGGTGAAACACGTCTTCAAATGAGGAGAATGGCAGAAATGCTTTAGTCCAGCCGAGCCCCTGCGACTGTTGCTCCGCGTCCAGGGTTGTGTTTGCATCCTTTCTGTAGCTGTTTTTTCCCTCTGTTATAGCTGTACATATAACTGATGATTATTTAATTAAAGTTGAATGTACCTGTTGTTTTCTTGCCTTGTGATTGAGTGGGCATCTACAGAGAGATTTTACACATGAAAGGATAAACTCATAGTAGTGCTCTGTTGTGTCCATCTTTTTCAGGCAGCCATACCGTGAGCGGAAAGAAATCTTAAAGCTGGTAGCAGACTTGAATTCTTTGGAGGCTTGCTCCTCCTGTGCTCTTTCATAAGGTTTCCCTTTGATTGCTGGCCAGTCATTTCCACTGCAAAGTCCCGGCTGCCCAGGGACTGCTATAAGGTGTTTGTGAACCATCTCCAGCGGCAAAGAAAAGCCGTCCTGCTGCCCGACAGTTAAATTCCCTGTCGGATGCCCCGTACCGCCAGAGGAAAGTGTTTGAGGCTCTGCAGACTGACCGGGGTCAAACACCGCTGCATTCGGAATGGCACAGCTCTTGCTGGTCCCAGGCAGGTGGTTTGGATTTCTCTGCGAGCTGCCGGCTCATGCTTTCTGCTCCCAAGGCTCCCGGTTGCTGTTTCCAGGCACACGGTTTGGTGCTGACAGGGTCCGCGGTGGGGTTGGCACCTCGGGAGGGGGAGCAGCAAGTTCGGTGCTGCGGCACTTTCTGTTACGGCTCAAATGGGCCCTGTACCCTAATGCATTATTTTTTTTTTTTTGCATAACATCTTTCATGTAATTTCTCAAGGTACTTTATAACATCCAGAAAATATGGGGGGAAAAAAAGGTTATACGTTTTTAATAGTATTATTACTATTTATTCTTTCAGGTTTACAGAACAAAATATAGACTCATAACAGCTGCTAATGACTTAATTAAGACTCTCTACTCCTTCATTATGATTACAGAGTTGAACATCAATAAAACATTTATTCTTTCAGAGAAGAAATGATACATTGACTATTGCGAAGGAGTACTGGGCCAGGAACCCGTGAGGACGTGGTTGTGCCAAAGCACCAAAGGGTGGCCTGGGTTTAGCACCACGTTCCTCACCGACAGCTGAAATAAATTGGAATAATACGTAACCTTGTCTTATAGCCCCATTTAGATTGCTTTTGGGCTGTCCTGCTCCTTATCCAGGAGTTCGTTGCTTGCTGCCCCTCTGAATTTTGGAAGAGGTTGCTTTGCAGTAGCATCTTAATGAATTGTTTGGTTCCTCTGCTCACCCCACAGCCTGCGCTGCTGCTTTTCTCCCAGATGTTTCCAGCGCTCTCCTCAACAGGGACAATTCAGCTTTATATTCAACAAGTCCCCTACCCCTGCTTTGCCGTGTCATTTTGAATATTTTCATTTCCCACAACTTTTTTATATTAACAACAAAGAAAACAGCGTTTATATAGCATAACTCATGGCCAGAAAGGCTTCCAGGGGTATATAAACTTTTCTGTTACGTCAACACTGAGCCCAGTAGAAAACAAGTGTGTCCACTGAAAAGTTCCTTGTGGAAATTGCTGGGAGACAATGATGGCACAAACAATATTGTGTTTTCTTTCCTTCCCTGGGACACCAAAAGTGCATTAGAAATGCGCAGGCTGCTTAGGTCCAGGTCTCCAGCTGCTGAAGGTCACTGCAGCTCCGTACGCTTCAAAGGGCCAAATCTGCAGCAGCCAGGAATGCGGTGTTTGAATCTACGATGCAGTCCCTGCATAAATGATGGACAGTTTCATATGTGTCCTTATGTATAAAAATGAAAATCCAGGAGATGTTTTTTTCTTTTTCACAAATGCGTGTAAGGAATTGAGTGAACTCATGAACTACACAGGAATCCTGGTCTGTGCTTGGGGTGGATGGGTGGAAGCCAGACCCTGCTGATGGCCCCATGTGTTAGGGGCAGTGAGGCCCTAATATTGCCTGTCTTATAGATACAGGGTTTCAACATGGGTAACTCAAAACAATAAAATGCTCCAAGAGAGCAGATTGATTTAAATAATTTGCTTAAATATTATTTTACGTATGTAGTTTTATTCCCTAGAGAAATGGTTCTTGTTAGCTCTTGTTGAGTGGTATTAAAATAATTAAACACTTTGCTACCAGATAAAATCTTTCTATTAAATGTGATTTTTTTAAAAAAAAACAATCAGAGGATGTCATTTCTTTTACAGTTATTTAAGCAACAATATTGGTTAACATTTTTTAGGAGGCACAACTTTCACATTTCTTTTTGCAGAGATTTGTGAAGAGCACAGTTCTGTGCTAAATTATGGGATTTTTCTGCAGTGGGGTGAAAGTCCATTTAGCTGGAAAGTGGATTTCAGCTAAAGTACCCAAAGCCAGCATTTTAAAATAGGTTTTGTTACATAAAAACTGACAAACATGCTGGATACAAAAGGAGGGGGAGACGTTAGGAAAACACGTTTTGCAATTCAGATTGCTAAGATGAAAGTACCATCTGCAGCTAGAGCTGACTGGCAGTCGCCCCATCAGTCCTTAAGTTAGACCTAGCAGTGATTATCCTTTCAAACCTCTTTAATCTGGGAGAGGAGACACCCCCAGCCCCCCCACCAAGGTGGGTGCCCCAGGGAGGTCCCTTCTGCAGGTACCGGTGTCCTTTCAGGTGGTGCCTTTCCAGCGCCAAGTCCTTACCGGTGCACGGACACACCGAGCATCACTTTGCTGTTGTCCCAGAGAGCAAATTTTTAGTCTTCAGAGGGATGTCATCTCTGCGATCTAACAACAGTCATTTGTGTCACGTTTGCTCTCACGGTTTGCCATTTTAATGAAGACACGAGGCTGAGGTGCCGATGCGTCAAGGCTCAGTGCTGTGACAGTTCCCTGTGATGGGAGACTGGTGAGATGATGGCAGCTGGGTGGGAAACACAAATACTCTGACTCCTACGGGGCTTCTGAGCATCCCCACCACGGAGGAGGAGCGATGCATCCCCTTGCTCCTGCCAGCAGCCTCAGCCACTTGCTTTCTGCCTGCCAAAATCTCCCCCAGACTGCCGCTGCACAAAGGCGTCGGGCGTTGTCGTTGCAGCGCGGGCGGATGCTGCGCGGCATTTCGTCGCAGCCCAGACACCCTCCAACTGAATTTGCATTTAGTTTGCTAGCTGGAGCAAGGCAAGGAAGGCCGAAGCGCTGAAAGTCTCTCGTCCTGAATCTCCCTGAAGTTTGTAGAGCAGCTGTGAGCCTGTGGGCACGACACAGCGGGCTGGGGGACAGGCTGGCTCGCCAGCGTGGGGCCGGCAGGCGTGTGCAACAGGCACAACAGGAATGCAAACCTGCACCCTGCTTGTTACAGTGATGAGTAAGCACCTCACAACCGCACCGCCAGGATAAACAGAGGCTGGTAGAGGATGCTCGGCCCCTAATGACAGGCTTCGGCGCCTGCTGTGCTGGGTCTGGCATTGCTGTGGGGTGGTGGAGGTGACCGCTGCCGGAGCGGGTCCCTCCCGGGATGGCTGCGGGGAAGGAGAAGGTGACGCTGAGCATCAGCTTCCACCCCCAGCACAGCGGTGCTTTCGGCCAGAGCTTGGTGGGGCTGCATGCCTGGTGCTGGCACTGGCCCCAGCACCAGCCCCATGGAGGCCTGGCTCGATAGTTGACACGGCGCTTCTGTCTACTATGCGGTTTCTTCCCCTGCATCCCCACCGATGGCTCATGGCCCTGATTTCCCTGCCCTGATGCCTATTGCTGGCTTTACATCCTGCAACCAGTGGGTTGCAAATCCAGCGCCAGGAGGGATGGAGGGCTTTACACCACATTTTCTTATGCCATTTGTCCCAGTAACAGAGGGTTAATATGGACTAAATTTTGCCCAGCTGCAGCTGGAAGCCTTTAGCAACATTGCCCTATGCATCCCTGGAGGGTAAAGCCACGCGCGGGCTGCCGTGCTGCCCGGGACCCTGCAAAGCTTCCCAGGGGCATCTCTGCTGAGGTGAAAACCAGGCTAATTCAGCAGACAAGGTGGTTGAGCTTTGCTGCACCTTTGTTCTGAGGGTGCAGCGTCTGGTTTAGAATAGTTAGTGGAAACATTTCCTCTCTTAGGCTGCTTTTGAACTTGTGTCATTACTTTTTCTTTATGAAACATGCAAATCCTCTAAATGCTGCGATTGCTTCTCGGGGAATTCAGTCCTGACACAGCTCTGGTTGTAAGTATCTAACTGGCATGTAATTGAGGGCAGATCCATCCTCATCACCTTTTTCCCTCATGATTTCTTGTTGTTTAGAATATGTTTTCCTAGTGCTGGACTGCTGGGAGGCCCACTAATTTGCACTCCTTTTTTTGCATACCATGGCAAGAGGGGGAAAGAGAGGGCTGGGTTTTATTAAGCAGTGAAGCTGAAGATGCCTGCAGCGGTATGGCACGACCTGCTGTTGGCAGATTACTGTGGGAGGGCTTTGACAAACCAAGAAGAAACCTCTTGCTTTGGCCACTGATAGCTCACAATCCCATTCAATGACGCTGAGATCGCTTTTCACTGCACTTCTGAAGGCTTCGCTTACACGGGATTTACACCTTCAGCCTCCAAAATAGTAGAAAACTATTCAGTATCAGCATTACCCTCTTTCTAGACAGGTCATGATAGTGGTATTTCATGGTTTTATTTTCAACTGCAATGCTCACTGGTTCAGGTTTACATCCCGACAGCAAATTTGTTTTCCCTTTTTAACCTTCTCAGTGTGCACAAATGTCCCAGACCCCTCTGGTGTGGGGCACTGCACCCACGGACGGGCTGTCAGCCCTTCCACACCCCCTGCATGCTGCTGCCGCCCGATTTTGCTGTGATTTGACAGACAACATGTGAGCGAAGAGCCTGCCCGAATGGCTGGTGTAGCCAGATGGCTGAAGACACGTGTTGTAACCACAGTCTGTGCAGAAGGTAAAATGAGCTGAAGTGTCTTTTTTTTTATCCTGCGTGGAGATGGGGCGAGCACGGCCTGGCCATCAGCATCACCTCTTGGGCAGCCAGCAGCCAAGTGTTGGCATTGCTCTGCCCAAAACTTCAAGGTGGAAGAGGTAAAATCTGAACATTTGCAGGTGAATGTTCAGAGGGAACCGGTTACCTTTCAAGGACGACCTGTGCAAGTAACGGGCGTCAAAGTCTTGCTCCTCTGACACCAGTAACGCAGGAGAAGTTCAGCCTAACACTTTTGTTGCACAAGTGCTACCAAATGACATCCCCAGCCAGCACTGCAGGAGGTGAAAAGTAAGTTTCTCAGTAAAATAACAAGACCCCATGCCGCAACAGGGGATAAGGACCCTTTTTTCCACACCCTTTACTGCACCCTAAGCAGCCCAAGAAACATGGCCTCTGTCGGACCCGGCCTGTTCAGCATCAGCCCCTAAAAATATTTCAAAATAGCTATCTCGAGTTTGTTTAGCATGCTTTGGTCATTAGGCCAGCTAACCTACAGGCAGTATATTCAAGCCAGCACCCCGATACCTGTGAAAGTGATGGTACCCACTGCAGCACTTACGGGCATTTCAGAGGTTAACTTGAACTGGCCGAGGAGTCTGCTCATGATACGGGGCTTTGGCAGGGGTCTGAGCCCCAATCTTCCCATATTTTCATAAAACATGACCTGCAGAGCCCACAGACAGGGCACTTCAGTGGCTGTGGTTTGTCAGCTCTGCACCCTTGACGCTGGGACCCCTTTGCAGCACAGGGCAAAGCTCTGGGGACCATCCGGAGCTTTTAGATGTCCAGCCTCCAAGAATCACCACCCTGTGGCGGTGATTTTGCCCCAAAATTTGCCCCCAAAATTTCTTTGCCCAAGCCCATGTACATCTATCAACCAATTGCAGATATCTGGAAGGAATCACCAGCATCACTATTCCACATACTGTGACAAATTCTTTTATGTTTTCATGAAAAAGAAAAACCACAAGAAATGAGTATTTGCCAAGCCCAGCTGTGCAAGTCAGGCAGATTTTCAAGCATGCACTGGCATAAAGGTTAAGTAGTCAGTAATTCAAGTGTCTTCTACATACAGTAATAAAACTTCTTATGATGTATCCAGGAGCAGCTGCTGCCCTTGCTTAGCAAACGTAACTGTCTTCTAAAAGTATTTTCTATTCATAAGACTTAGAGAGAATGATGTTTTCAAGTTAACATAACTCAGAGCTGACGACGTCTGTCTCTCAAGCTTTTTCTACTGCTTTAATTATAACAGCACTTTAACGCTTGCAGTAGAAAACTGCTGAAAATGCATTTCTTGTATTGCAAATGATGCAAAAAATGCCTTCTGCAGATGTCTGATGTCACAGATGTTCAGTACTGCAAAGCTTAACCAAAAAGGGGTGTGATGATAAAAAAAAAATCGCTTACAGTTGTAACTTTTCAAAGATGTACTGACCACATACATGAACACAGTGCTGTCATCAGCTTTACTGATGTATTTGCAGTCAGTACAACGGGGTCACTCCTACAACACATACGCACATATAGCTAATAGACATTCGGATTTTTTTACCCGAGTTCATAGTTTTTATTAAAGCTCCCTTTTAGTGGCCAAAAAATGAACAAAACTATCCTGCCCACAAACCTGAAGATGACCTGTGTGTCCCAGAGATGCCTTTGGGCGCTGCCGCTTGCTGTCCCCGCTGCTGTCCCCAATACTGAGCTCTATTTCCACCACCCGGTTATCTTTGAAGAGACATCAAGGGCCATTTGACTTTCAATATCAATTAGTTCAGGCAAGTTAAGCATCTAGTCGAAGTTCCAAGGTGTTCATCTATTGACTGAATAGTCTGAAGACTCACTTTTAGCTCTTCTCTACAGCTATACCCACCTCAGCAGACACTCCTCTCTGTTCTTAAATTAAATGTAGGAACCCAAGTGAAGCAAGCAGCACCCGGAGAAGCCAGCCCACTCGGTAAAGTGTCGCACACAAATAGGGAATGACTATGAGATATGTTTTGTTTTTTTTTTTTAACCATCATGTAGAACTAGAGGTCCGTG
>NW_009624042.1:241-4835 GCF_000690535.1 Cariama cristata | reverse complement strand
GAGGGCATTTGCCCCAGTTAGTTATAAGCAGTCTGTGCTGGATGTGATTTAGCTGATGCTATTAGCCCCGGGAGAGACCCGGAGGGCTCTCGTCTAGGAAATGCTCCATGAGAATCCCTCCATGCTCAGAGGCAGCATATGCAGGCCTGCATGTCGGCAGGGTTTTGTTTGTTTGTTTGTTTTAAAGAAAGGCTTTTTAAGCAGAGTTAAAATGCATTCACACCAGAGCAGCTTTAGTGGGTACGCACAGCGAGAGAAGCACTCAGTCTAGCAGGCAAGCACACACCAAACCGCAGCGTGCCTTTTGTAACATCACCCGGGCAGGCTCAGAGGCTGTTTGTTTTTCCCCTTTGTCTTAAAACACAATTTGGCAGCCCTCAGTGGCCAATCCATCCCCTGGAGTGTGCAGCTCCCTGCCCAGGAGAAGCAGCAGCCGCCCTTACAAAGACCTCAGATGGTCTTTTAATTCGGCAGCGATTTAATTGCAGCTCTTGCTCCAGGACAGTTTCAAAGAAGACAGCTCAAGGGTCCTGACAACAAAGCGCTTTGGAGCAGGCGTTTTGACAGTAAACTGTTCTCACCATTGTTCAGGCTCCCCCTTTCCGAAGGCAATGACTCAACTCCACCAGGACTGGCGGGGAGCCTCCAGCTTCTCCAAAACTGGGTAATCAGATTACGGGAGCGACTCGCAAGGCTTTTGCTCTTTGCTGCAAAAGAAACCCCTGCGCTGTAAGAACTTTGTGTGCCTCTTTGGGGCCTTCTGATTAAGGGCATCTCTTGAGGGGTGGGTTGGAGCCCATCTGGTAGGAAGCCTGGGGTATCTCGGGTGAAAAAAAAAATACAGAAGGACAAAATACGAATCCAAGAGGAATGCGTACAATTTTAAACCCCTCTTGGAAAAGTTATTCTCTTCAGATACCAAGTAATGCTAAGTGAAAGGCAAAAAGCTTGCGTTTTACCATTTTATGGTGGCTCTGAAAGCAGAGAAGAAATAACACATCATATGTTTGCTCTTAGCAAATATACAGATTGCAATATCTAAGAATGTGTTTGCTCCAAGCTGTTTACAGAGTCAGAAATTATTTTCAGTGAGAAAATCCGTGTGTGGTATTTAATCCGTAAAGACTTAGGTTAGGATGTGCCTCCTCTCTGAGAGTAGAGGACACTTCTTTGCAGCTTTCATTCCTCCTTGCAGAGACGACAGTCCAACAATGGGACGTGGTCCTAGAGAGGCATCAAAATTTGCCTCTACTCATGCAGTAATGGTTGACAAGGGAAAAGTAGGAAGGAGGAAAAACATATGCAAACCCCTCGAGTCCATAAGTAAATTTAAAAGATTGTACTGACGAGGACTCCCAGGCTTGTCAAAGTGAAGGCTGCCCCTCCCCTGCATCAACGCTGCCCATTCCCTCGAAAAGTCCAGCCTTATGGCTCCCACCTGTATTTATGCGGAGATTTATTAGCTGCAGTTATACAACACGAACTTCAGGATTAATCTCCTCGGGATATTTATTTTAATTAGAAACAAACTGTTTGGGAAACACAAAACATATTTCCCTCTACATTTCCCTCCATCTAATTTCAGAAGAGCAATTCTATAGGATACAAACAGTCCTAGGCACCACACAGCGTATTAGACAACATTTAAACCTCACACTCAGCAGTACAGCCTTAACTCTAGTAAAGCAGAGCAGGAATAAGTTCACATTTACAAAATGTAACTGAGTTACACGGAGGCTTCCAAGAAGGACTTAGATGGGAATTAACTTGAGTTTAAAAGGTAGAGAAGTAAAAAAGCAAGTACACAAATCAAAGTACACAGTTCTTCACAGTTATCTCAGAGGTGATGGGAATGGTGGTTGAAGAAAAATCAGCTGCAGAAAACAGCTGCTCACTAGGTGGAAAACGCCAAAATATCCAGTTTCAGCATCTGAAGGTTACACAGGGGGAGAACTACTCTACCAGGATCGTATCAACACTTTCTTGGATGAGATCTGACTCCAGGATACATTCATCCAAGTGGTCTTGGGATAAACTGGAGTTCTTCCCCACGCTCTCGCTGTCACAGTAGGGATGAAACCTGGGGGTCACGGGGCTCTCCAGCCGCTGGCAGCGGCTGTATTTGTGCTGTTTCCCTCTGTGCGTGTACATGTGTTCGAGCAGCTGGCTCTTCCGGAAAAATGTGCGGCCGCAGACACTGCAACTGATTTTTCTCTTTCTTGAGAAAGAAAAGTTACAGTTCAACTCCACTGGTTCATGGTCCTTTGAGATGAGAGACAGCTGGCTGATCTGCAGAGGCTCCAGGTCGCTGCAGCTCGGATGGTCCAGCTGATGCTCGTCCTCCTTGAGGAGGAAGGTCCCAAGCCGGTGGCCATCCCCAGCCTCCCTGTCCTCAGCCAGAGGCTGCACCTCCCCCAGGTCGCTGCTCTCCAGGATGGAGGCCGGCACGCCGAACGGCAGCGAGCCCGAGACGTGGGTGTGCAAGTGCTGCCGCAGCCCCCCCCGGGAGTCGAAACGCTCCCCGCAGTAGTGACACAAGTGCACCTGGAGGCTGGCCTTCGCAAAGATGGAGCTCGCTACCTCCGGAGAAGGAGGGGTGCAGCTCTGGGACACCACAGGCTCCGAGTCGCACCTCTCCTGCTTTATGGAGACCGAGAGCTTCTTTTTTTTTGCGGACGCGTTTCTGCCGGCTTGGTGAGAGCAGCGGGCTGAGCAGAGGGGCGAGCGACCTGCTGGTCCAGGGAGCTGTCGTCCAGGCCGATGGCCAGAGAGAGCTGCAGCTGCGGGTGATCGCCTGGGACAGCAGACCTGCTGCCTGCCTTGGGCAGATTCTCCTTCGCTCCCAGGCGTTCCTTCGCCAGTTTGTGCGTGGTCGAGATCTGGATCCCATACAAGTTTGAAGACTGGACCAGCTCTGGGGAAAACACTTGGTTCATCTCGATTGCGATATGGGAGAGGTGGTCTGCATGGAGAAAGCGGATGCCCTCCTCCAGTCGGCTCTGGCTGACGGTCTGCTTTGGCCCTTTCCCCGTGTACATGATATGTAACAAGTAACTAAATATGTCCGGCTGGATGTCTGTAGGCTGAATCTTTATGCATTCGCTGAAACAAGACAGATGATTAACTACATACAGGGCTCCAAATTACAGTACTGATCCATTACCTGCCCCTTCGCTTGCACTGCCATTTGCTGCGTGCACTGCTGCCTGCCTCCCGGTTCGCGACCAGCACTCCCCGCCAAGACCTGCCAAAGTGCACATGCCCTGTTTGTACACCAAAATGCCCGAGTCTGTATTTATCCCTGTGAAGATGAAGACCGTGCGCACAACCGCAGCCAGGGACGGTGAGAGCGGCCAGCTCCCAGTCACCCCGTCACCTGCACGATGCCATGCCAGCTACACATCACCAGTGTGTGCCACTCCAATAATACAAGGCAAAGAATATTTGTGTGTTTAAGTAATAAATTCAGCTGCCGCCACTGTGTAATCTTTACGAGCTTTGCACTTAAGTGTCAGTAAACAACATCTATCGGAAAGGAAGTTAACTGATCTTCTCGCTCCCAGCCGAAGGAATACGTGGCTGATGGCTAATGATTATCTCGCAAATATGCTGGGGGCCACGACCCTCAAAAAGGAAGGGGAATGGAGAAGGGTTTAATCGACTACAAGCAGAAAGCTCCAGGTCAGAGGCGAGATTAGACCTTGGCACCGCTGTCGTTATACCTGCAGAACCACTCCTGACCCGGCCAGGCGAAGCATCTGAACAGCAGCTTGAAATAAATCGGTGACCTCAGTCTTGGCCCTTATCTGCAAGAGTCTGAAGCGCAGAACTGTGATAAGGCTATGGCTTCTCGATTGCTTCAAGCCCGTGGGTCCTGCCAGAAGGGACAGTCCCACCCAGCAAGCTTGCCTACAAGCTAATGCAAAGTAATGGATATGCTGTGGATGGGCAGGAGGTACCTGGACATCCCTAGGGTGCAAATCTGACAGGTACTCACTGCAGGAGGACCGTGGTACTTACATGTTTATTTTCTCTGGTCACACAAATGTCTCATGTCCAAAACGTGGGGCCTGATGTTGGTGTATGCTGACTAAGAGAGTGGTTTTAAAGGACAGCACATCCTGGACTGGGAATGTTTAGAGAGCCAGCGTGCTGGGTTAGGAAAATAATCTCAGGCCATTTAACATCCCCACTTACGCTCTTTTACACTTTAACACGTTTAGAAAGGGGAAAAGGCAGAAAGCTGAGCAGAGCGCTTAAAAGGTAGGAGGAAAGCTGTGTGCCCTTACCTCGTCTGATGAATAAATATCATCTTAAAATAGTTTGAAAAGGCAGCGAGCACCGCTCTGTGGGCTTTGAAGTAAACATCTCCAATGGCAACTGTGCAGTCACACAGAAAGCCGAACTCCCGCTGCATGTTCAGCTGCTGGAGGAGGAGGACGCTGTGGCCGGTCGTATCCATGGCGTGCCTGAGAGCAAGGGAACAAGATGTTCATCTCATGAAGGAATGACAGAGCTCCCCAAGGCTCAAATGTGGGTTTCTCACCACCGAAACGAGACGGGCACCCGGCAGGGAGCACGGCCTAGCAGAGCC
>NW_009624042.1:0-224 GCF_000690535.1 Cariama cristata | reverse complement strand
TGTCCCCCTGATTTAACGATTCCTCCCTCCCACTCCACCGCCAGTGCCCAAACCCGTGTTCAAGGACCTCAAAACCCACCCGGGACTTTTCTACGCGCCACCTACAAGCAGAGCTGTTCCTCCTACACATTAACTACGCTCCGTGGTGTACCCGCGCTAACTTTCAACCTCGCTCGCGTTTTGCCCCTGACCTCGCACCGTGCTTTCTGCTGCACCACCGACCG
>NW_009624041.1:0-266 GCF_000690535.1 Cariama cristata | reverse complement strand
GGCATTACCACAAGCTTGCTGCCTTTGTAAGAAATGATGCTATGCTTCTTTCATATCTGATAGTTTTCACCAGAAATATCACACACAATCAATTCTTTTATTCGCTTATATTCATGAGTTTCAATTTTAACTTTTCAAAACAAAGAAGAATAATCTATGTTGTGTTTGAGTAGATAGGAATAGTTTTTATAAAGTGGTTTATCAGGATGTATGAAACAGTGGTAGAGGCTAGAAGTGTATTTGTATTCTGACTGCAGTTTCAGTCA
>NW_009624040.1:29121-47051 GCF_000690535.1 Cariama cristata | reverse complement strand
AACCTGCTCCAGCCTGGGCTCCTCGCTCCGCAGCAAGAAATATAGATCTAATTGTCTCACCTTTTTTCCCTACTCAAAAAAAAAACATCTTCCATGTGATACAACCTATCCCTGCATGTTGTAGCTCTGATGCTTTCAGCTATGGACTGAGTATCATTTAACTACTTCATCTGTTAACCTTTACTTCTCTGAAACACCCTACTGAGGTAGGTTTGCTTTCAAATACTCTTACTTATTCTTGAGTCGAATAACTTAAAGAGTTTTCTCTAAAAGTTTCTATCCATGGAGCACTTGTGTTTTCCAGAAGTCTATAAAACGTGTATTACAAATATTCTATATATGCAAATCCATAAATACACATGGTAATTAAGCTACGGTCATGGGATGTGTAAAATACATACTAAGCATTTCTTAAAATCTTGCTATGTAGAGATGGAGAAGATACACCCAACCACTTATCTGATCATTTGGAAATGACTCATTTGGTTACGTTACAAATCTTCCTTGCTTTATCAGTACCTAAAATGGGCAGGTTGACATGTTGATTAACACTCAGCTGTTATTAGTTTTGAAATGTAATAAAGATGGGCAAAAATATAGATAGCACATCTATATTCTTTTGGAAAAAGAATATTGACTTCCCTTCTGTGCGATTTATGATACTGCTCAATCACTGAATATTCCCATAAATGATTTACTTATATAGGAACAAGTGTCAAATTCAAAAACAGTCTAGTGAGAAATGAGTATCCATATGAAGTTTTGCACCAAAGGACACTTTGCTTTCTCTTCTCATAAATACTGCTCTTGCTGGCATTCCCAATCTTCTATTCCATAAGCAGGAAAAATAGGAGATGTTACACAAGACTACACAGATTACAAGTAATAGTAGTCTAGGATTATAACTGAGATAGCATCACACTTCCCAAGTTGAAATATATTCGTATAAAATGTTTAGATACCAATTTTCAATGTATTAAAAATCTCATCGTGTTTACTTAACCCCACAATTCTTTAATATTTGACAAAAATATTACTTATTTACAGGACTTTCATAAGTATGACTTGTCCAAGACCGGGCATCATGAACACTGTGTTTGCTCTTAAAGGAGATTTCAACACACTGCCTTCAAAACCTTGTCAATTGGGTTTGTCAGGAGGAATAGCTGATTCGTTATTAAATCCTTCTGTTTGTCACAATAAAACAGCTGTACTTGCCTCAGTTTTTCTGTAGATCTTTCAAAGGTTTAAAACTGTAACACACCTGGAATTAAATTCCAAGGGAACGAAGTAGTGTGTGAAGCATTTCTCACTTCTTGAAACTGGCCCCAATGATATGGAGAAGCCGATTATAGCCAAGTTCCCTTTCCTTGCATTCACTGTGCATTCATTTTACACCTCATATCTTACAATCTACCTGTACAGCACCACAAGTGCCAAGAACATTAAATAGTTTCCGTATGTTGAATTTGACAGAATCTTAACATTAACTTCTGGTATCCTTCCTGAAGCCTAAAGTGAGCGCTTAGTTGAATCAGATCTGTTTGATCTGAACAGGCACTCAAGGGTGCATATATTTGAACTTTGAGAAAACACAGAAATGATTATGAGATGAAGACGTGTGTCAAACATCTGACATGTCATGCCACCAGCTGGAAAAAAAACAACCTTGGTCTGTCTCTAAGGTATACTGCTTAACATCAGTCAAACGGATACCAAAGGAAGGAAGCGTTTCATTTGGAACGGGCAAAGTTCAGTGTCATCGCTAAGATTTCCAGGCTCCCAAGGAGCTGATCAGCAGTGCAGCGAAGTCACCAAGAAGTCGTCTCAAACAGCTGGCACCACACGGGAGGGGACACACAGTTTGGGGAGTTTTAAGTTGTTGGGTTGTTTGTTTAGTTCCAAAAAACCCAACATAATTCACTGTTGCCTTCAGGACAGAGAGATAGAATTCCTTCCTTTTTAAAAACGTAAGAGAAAATAATAGCAACACTGACATAACACTGAATCTGAAAATCTGAGTCCAGACTACTGCTAACACTGTACTATCCAGAGTGTGGTTCATGCTTCAAGTCACCCACAGAAAACAAATCCACATGGGAGCTATCTACAATTTCCCTTTCTGCAGCTGCTTATTCCAGGAACTAAATATTATTTAAAACATAAGACTCTCACCTACTCTAAATTCAAAATTTTCAACATATCTACATGAAAGAATGAATGATTCTGGCGCTTATGAATTGAGATATTGCGCAAGAAGTGCCAAACTATTCCAGACATGATACTTGACAGGAAAGGGTGCTTAGTATTCTTTTTAATTAATCCTTGTACTCTTTGAGTCTCCTTAGTCAGTTGATGTAGAAGTTAAATGTCAGATTTAGCGCACAGTGGTTTCACTTCAAAACACACAAACTCAGCTTTTAATTTAGGTCACTTTATCTCGGCTTCCTTCCCATGTACTCACTTTCAGAAGACTGGAACATAATGTGACTCAGCTTGACTCTTCTGGCAGTATCTCCTCAACAGAGGTTCAATGTTAAGACATTTGCAGGTCAGGGCTGATGTACACTGGTGGAGCACTGCACGCATTAGCGTGCCTGTCTGCCTGCAGTCAGAGCTATTAGCGCTGCGCTTTTTATCAGGAAAAGTTCATTCCTCTTCCTATTTATATATTGTTTCAATAATTAACTTCATAGTGACATTTCTATTTGCTTAATGGTCCTTTTTTCACCCAATTCCAAATATTCCTGCAATCATTAACCCTTAGCCTGTGTTCCCGATGAGAGTGTAAAAGACTTTCTGCAGCTCACTGCTTTAACACTTTACCAGTTAAATGTATTATTTCTGCTGTTAACTGGCTTTTTAGCCTAAAATGGGTCAACTGCATCTACCAACCTAAATTGGTTATATGCAAACATGCATTCACAAATGCAGGTGCATTTGGGTGTCTTTGACTCATTTGTAGAGCAAAGCATTTTGGATAGTTAAACTGGGATTCAGGTCACTTGGAGCATGCTCTTCGGTGGCAGGGACATAAGCAAATATCCAGCATGTCCCTTTGCACAGCCTTCTAACTTTTTCTGACATGCGCCTAAAGGAGTGATCAAGATACAAGTACCTCTTTGATGAGAAAAGTAATAAAATGACATAAGTGAGAAGAGGGAAAAGAGACATCAGATAATACATCAAACAGAAGCTGAAGAGCCACACAGACTCCAGCAGCACGAAGCAGTATCAGTACATCATCGCCTTGCACTGAAAAAAAGCAAGCTTCAATGGAACAGTGACAGCACGAAGTAACAAAACAGAGTTTGTACAGTAATGACTTTATGATTTCCTTTCAGCTTCACTCAGGGATAGGACAGCACGCTCTCCAGTTTTTCAAAACTGGCACTCTGCATCATCAAGAACTTGCCTTTTTTTTTCCTAACAAATTCATTCAGTTTCTTATTCCAAAAGATAATCTCAGCAAGATTTGTATTTTTTATCTGTATTTTTTTTCCAATTCTCTTCCTACCATTTTTTTATCTGACCATAAAGTTGAAACCCATCTTCTTGCCTAAATGCACTAAAACCACCAATAAAAGCATGTTCACGCCAGTAGATGTACAAAAATCTAATCCAAAGTTTTCCACGTAAAGCCTTGAACATTATTTATTTTTTCTTAATTTGTAGATAATCAAGTTGTAGTAGTTTGATACTTCTTCTTTGGGATTCATCTACTAGCTGACTTTTTATATTTCCTGTGTTTTTACGTATTATCACAAGTTACGTGAACCTAGAAAGGCCTCGGGTTATGTATTAACATGACTTACCTGCATGCTCCTTTACAGTGAGGCAGCAGGGCCACAACGTAAATACTAGTACAGGGCCTAAGCCCCCCACGTACCGGTGCTGAAGCAATCCATCTGATTTCTGTACAGTGCCTCAGCACAGTGAAAGCTGTTGCACTGAGCTTTTATAGCCTGGCCTCTCTTCTCTGACAATTTGCTTTTCTAGATCTCACTAGGTTCACAGTATTACTCATCATTCTCACTAGCATGTCACTATTACTCTTCAAGATATCCCTCCTACGTTTCTAAAGCAAATTCTATGTTCTACACGTCTTATTCTTGATTTAGTTATTGACCTTATGAATTCCACAGAATTAATACCTCTGTTTTCGTAGTATGCTACACAAACTATTTTCACAGAAACTCTGGTTTTGAAGCCAAAAGGTGTTGGAGTTGTCTCCAAATATATTTATAACAGTGTGCTAATTACAGCAACAGTTGAAATGCAATGCCCTGAGATCAGAAGAAAGATCTTACCAAAGGACCCCTGCGTGCTAATTTAAGTTTATTTACTAAAGGCAATTAAGTTTAAGGTGTGCTTTGACAAAAGAAACTGCAGATTGTGGATACAACCATATAACCAGCGCTGCTAAAGAACACTTCAATAATTGCAATATAAAAATCAACATCACACAGAGCAATTAGTTTCAAAGAAAATGAAGCGTTAGTGAAATTCTAAAACATAGGCTCAGATCCTCAAAAAAACCCCAACCAGTCGTAAAAAAACAATGGCAAAACAAACCATAGAAAAACAGAAAAAACAGCAGGGCCTGTTAGTGAGCACTGGCACATCACTTAGGTACTTGGCCTCTGAAGTACTGGTCCACTGGAATTCACATCTCTTCTGCTCGTCAGGCAGCGCCAGCCTTACTTCACCTATTTAAGGTTTATTGCCTGCTTTCTTCTATATACAATCAATTTTCTTCTAGCATAGAGATCAAGAGGTGAGAAAAGCACAGGGAGAAGTTTCTTCACAATCACTCTGACAGCAACAGTAGCCTTAAATCAGGCTGGCATTCAGGTAAGTGGGAAAAAAATATGATACCCTTAATCCCTGAGCTATGAACATAAATTAAAGAGGTGCTGGAGAGGAAAAGATGTGTTTTTACATCCTTTCTTTCTTTTATAATTAAGAGATTAATATTAGAAATAGGTTCCCAAAGACTATGTTTGCAAGAGCATTTTCTGCCGTTTTTAAGGATATTGTAACTGTTCAACACGCAAGGTAAAGCTCATCTCCTTTGAGCTCAATGTCCTGCTTGCAGGGATCTTTGCAAAAAGTTAGAGTCTCGAGTTCTACATGAACAGTTTGCAGTTGGTAGCTTTGGCAGACATGACTTGGGGAAGGTACTTCCCTGTCACGTTCTGTTGGCATGAGCTTAAGCCTCTTTGGTTTCAGGATGTTTAAAATGCTGGTGAAGTCTGCACAGTCGGGAACAGCTGAAATTTTAAGTGTTTCACTGAAACTCATTCCACCCCTCTTATTGCCTGAAGGGTATTGTTCAAGTTCAAATTCATTGTACCTCAATGTTAAAATAGTTCCTACTCTACTTTTGCCCAAACTGACTTAAAAGACAATTTGCATATAAAGATTTTATAGAAAATATAGTAAGATTTTCATCTTGGTAAGAGGTTGTATTTACTGATAATTGTGCTCGACATGTTTGGTGTATTCTGGGGTTTTTTAATATATATGCGGTTGGTATATGTTGCTATTTGGTTTTCAGTGCTTCGGTCTTGTGTGGCTGCAATGGAAAACCATGGTTTGCACACTGAGTGTCAGCTTTTTAAGAAAAAGTAAAGATGAAGAGTCTGATTGCTTCAGTACTGTAAGTGAGCCCTTCTGGCAGGCATGGCTATCTCTCAATGTCATAGTTCATTGTAAATATGTAAGAGTTTTTGTCTGAATGTTTGTTTGTTTTTCCTGGTCTGTTAATATGTGTTATGAAGAGGAACAGTTTTAAAATATTTTTTATCCAGTTTAGCCAGTCTGAAATGACAAATGAATAAAAATCTCATTAGAAAATTGATTGAGGAAAAGCCACGTTTCTATGTGACTGGATTTAAGCCTACACAGACATTGACTCAGACACTCGAACACTGAACGACAGAAACGAAGGTGTGACTATATTGCAGTCTTCAACTGGATAATCATATACGTGTAGTCAAGCAGTCATGTGCCTTATGGACTTGGTATAGATGATGAACATAGCTGAAAACCGCATGTCTGTGTGTCTCCTGAGGTCTCCCTCCTCTCTTTTGAGCAAAATTTAAAGCCCACCTCCCAATTTCCCAACATTTTATTCTACTGTCTGTATCTCAGCTCCTAAGCCTACTACCGAGTCTCTCACTTCTTAGGGCTGGCCCTTTGCCATTCAGCTGAAATGCACAGCATACTGCAAAGACCTCCTCACTGAAATTATGCTCAGACAACCTTAAATAATTTTTTTTCCTTGTATTTGGTAAGTTCAATTAGTCAATTGGTCATTACACAATTTAAAGAGATTTTTTGCTTAATCTTTATCTGATAGATGAACTCCATCATTACTAAATTTATCTAGTCAACCACAGTGTACTTCCTTGCACACAATTTTTATACTCTCAGCCATGTTCTCAATCTAGTATTGAGTGTTTGTCACACTAACAATGAATCCTTGTCACCCACCACAGTACCCGTCTCTCTCTACCATATCACTGACTAGACCAGATACCACAGCACCAAGGTAACCCACCCAGAGCAACCCAGGAAACTTCCTTCCCACTTAATTCCATATCAGTTAGCTTTCTGAAGTTTTTCTCATCCTACTGAAAATCTGTCAGTTATAGGACTTCATGGCAGTAATTATTGATGTTGGTCCTGTCATCCCATCAAGATCACCATCCCCATGTAGCGCTATAGCTACATCCCTGTTTTACATTTAAGAAAAAAGAGCAATTTTTTTTTTAATCCAGTTCTTCCAAGGTATCCCTGCTATCAGAGAAAAACATCTCTAATTCACTTGCTTACTGATGGTCTCTTACAAGCATCCCATTCCTCTTCAGAAGTTTAGAGTACAGCATGACCTGAAATTCCATATCCTCACCAAAATCTGACCATTACTTTTATTACACAAAATACTACTCTATTATAACGATTACACTATTATATTGACTCAGGAGGAATCCCATGCTTCCTTGTCATCCTTCATAGCTGTGGTCACACTCAGATGACAGCGTATCCCTGTGCAAGAGCTGCAGGCAGTAATCTGCACAGACTGCCTTGGTGAGGTGACACTACCAGGCAAATGACCTAGTAGAAACTGTGACTGGAAAAGAGTTTCCTAATTGCTTTCCACCTTGAAAATTAGTTGTTTAATTTGCATCATGAAGGAGGTAGGATTTATCCAGTGTTCACTGCAACCCTGTTCCTCCATATTTGCTCCTGTGCTGGCTCCTCAAAGCTGTCACCTTCTTCCCCTGTTTTCCTTCCTGTTCCTCCAGAAGAGCTCTGCCTGCACTGAGACCAGCCCTTCTCCCAGGCTGCTAACTGGAGGTCTGACATCCAAACAGATTAAAAGGCAGAACCGTGCTTGACTTCTGTAGGAAGCAGAACAGAGACTTATTAGCACTGCACTTCATCAGGATCCCAATTCCTGATTGCAACTGCAGCCAAGACAACGAATGATGAGTAATAACCTTAAGCAGTTATGAATCAATGCTATCATTTACTGAGGATCTGTAGAGGTAAGAAATGGATGTGGGCTCCCCGGCAGTATCATTCTGGAAGCCAGAGCCTTGTAACTGTAAAACCTTGACCAACTTCCCTCCCCACAGATACCTCTCCCCATACTCTCTCAGTGCCCTATTGTTTTTAGCCCTTTCATTGACCACAAGTTTCCAGCCATAATGTGACATCTGACCTCTTCACGTTACACTATACAAGACTGTCTCAAAGTCTGCCCATAGAGAGAAGATTCATGTGTCTGGTTTTGATAGCAAATTTTTAAGCGACTTTCGTCAACATCTCTTCCAGCACATTGTTGTTTTTTTTTTTACATTCTCCTGGCTGCTATCCCTTCCAAACCCCAGGCAACTGCCATTCACCCTGACTCTTCCACACACTTGGCTGTTCATTTTTTTTTCTTCCCGGTGGTTGCCATCCTGCCAGCCCCCTGGGAGAGCTGAGAAGCTGAGCCCTACCTGCATTTGCTCAGCACCTTATTCCCCACCTGTGTCTTGATTTCCTGTTTATTGTCTGGACTACTGCTTGGGGCAGAAAAGCGTACCTTCTCACCCTGAGGAGGAATGGTTTGACTGCTTGACAAATGGCCATCTCAGTAAAGGTCTGGGAGTATGGGGGAGGCATGTTCGATTGGTTATACTTTTTTTTTTTTAACTGTGTTAAATTCTACAGTTACTGTTAACAGAAATTGCAACGACCACATCTAAAATGCCATTGGAAGAAGATCCTTCTAGTATCCTCAGCAGCTGAACCTCAGTTGCTGTGCTGACCAAGTCGGAAAGATTTGCAAGCCTTGCTCCCAAGGTCTTATAGTGTCAATGAGACTGGTAATACTGATGGTCTTGATCTCGATATTCCTCAAGGCACCCTGGGTCCTCTACTGTGACAGGGCTGACCCTGGCATTAACCCCAGTGAAATAACTGCCACATACCAGCAGTTTGCTTATCCTCATACAAGTAGCACTACATCGGGTTACATCTGCAAAGTCTCCTGAAGAAATAAGGAGAAGCATTAGTAGCCACGCAGCAAACATATGGTGCCTCAGAGCAGCTGGGAAAACACAGTGCTCCAGCTTTCTTGACGGAAAGCACTTTTCCTCTGCCAACTGCATTTTGTAAAACAGTTCAAAGCCTTTTACCAGCTTTCAGGGAGCTGCTTGCCACAGGGAAATGCTTGTGAAAGGAGTGGGCAGGCAGGCACCCAAACAGCAGAAGCCATAAGATATCTAGCTGCATCTCCCCATCTTCCAGCCTCTTCACGGAGTGCTGGAAGTAACTGCTGAGAGTGAAAATTAAGGCATTTGGGTACAAGTAAGCGCCCCTACAACCACAGGATGGCCAGTAAACATCATCAGATGAACTGACCATCAGCCTTATAAACATGCATTCTCTAGGAATAGTATTACTAAGTCAGTCTCTTCCTGCCATCCACTTCTGACTATGCCCCATTGAAATCCCACTGCTTCTCAGCCCACCTTTCTTCTGTGGTCAAACACCTCCTGACCCAGTATCTTGCCCAGTCTGTATTCATACTGTTACTTTCAGGTCTAAAGTTCAAGCAAATGAAACCCCTTGGTAGGTCCAAAGGTCAGTTGATTAGCACCCAAGAGCCCCCATTCACCTTCTCTCCCAAGGGTAGCCACCCTACCTTCACTTCTCTACTAGGTTCTACCAACACTGCAGCTGAACTTCAGGTAACGGCACTGCCTGTCCGATTTCTTGTCCGAGTTAGCCTAGTTCTCCTTCAGACTTGGAACCACAGAACAGCCCAGGTGAGAAAGGACCTCAAAAGATCATCTAGTCCAACCTTTTGTGGGAAAGAGAGCCTAGAAAGAAAGGAAGACTTTAAGAAAGGAAGAATGTTATGAATATCAAGTCTACCAGTAGAAGCCATCATATAGAGGACACTGAAAATCTGAAACAGTCAAAATGTTTTCTTAGGTCCACTCAATACAAAAACCCCTCTCATGGGGCAGCCACGTACCATTTTACTCTCCCAGCTCAGAACAGCAGCATCATATGACAGCGGCTCCCTCAAAGAGTAGAAGAAATACAGGATACAACCAGAAGAAATATAGGATTACCGACAGGAATCATATGTTCTTTATGTGTCCTCAGTTAATATCTTCCCATTTGGGAAGGGGAACCATATTACATATTCTGAATCCTTGCTGAACATAAAGGAAAACTATAAATCACAGTTTTCCCTCACAATAAATTAATATACACCATGATAATAAAGGATCACTCTAAAATGTTGCAGCAAGACCAGCATCTTTACCAAACAATGTATTAGAATTCCTCTTCTCTCTCAAAAAGTTAAAGAAAAGGAGAAAGAAAGGAAAAGGTACCGCTGAGCCCTACATATCAACAGATACAGGCGCCAAGAGATTCAGGGAGCAAATTCCTTAGAAAGCAAGCCTTTCCTCAGGGATTAAACAAGGATTAAAAAAAGATAGCTTGCCACCAACTTATCCTTTCTTAAGCAGGGGAACTAATTTCAGCTGTGACTGCATGGGTAGCCCTGAAACCAGGCCTCAAATCATATCGGGTTCTGTAGGTCAAGATTGGCATCTTAACCTCTATCCAAAATCTAATCGGCAGTCAGTGAAAGCTACGCAGCGTTATACGAAGTAGACCTCAGAAACTGGTCTTCTGTATTCTCGGCTAGTTCCATTTCCAGACAGTGCCAAGATGTTATCTAACCACTTTGTACAAAGAAGAGAGAAAGGCACTACAAGTATATTCAACTGAATTCTTACAGTGTGAAAGCAGCTATTTTCCCTCAATACCTCACACATCATATAGTGCATATTGATGTATTTATTTGGAAAAACGTCTGGTTCTTACACTTACAAACTGTGGTCAGGAGATCAAGCAGCATCCTTTCCTGCTAGAACAACAACTACTAGGATTAAAAACGGACTACCTCAGCTCCTACGTCTATTCAATTCAATGTAATGCTTCTCTTCTCCTAAATGTTCATATGAAGGAAAAAAATTAGATCTTGGTATGGAAACGTACTTAATATAACTCTAATTGTACAAAAGAAGGAACAGTATCTCACTTCGAACCATATTGTCTCTGGAAAATTAGCATGAACAAAAATGTGTATTTGTCCTTGAAATGAAAAGATAGGACTGAAAATCAAAGTAACGGGAAGCCATCTTTACAACATGAATTTTAGAGAGAAAGTGCTCTTCAATAGACAAATTATGCCAATGCCTACAGGAGTAAAAGAAGTAAGTGTGTAATGAACCTCATTCTCCCTTTAGTACTATTAGTATAGGAGTTGTAATTCAGGTAAGCTACAATATGAACACCCTAAGGGAATGGTATGGCAAATCTGCAAAAGCTTTTGTCATGGATGAGCATGCCCAATAGTCACATTTAGTCTCCAAGTGCTGCCAACTACCAGGAGAGCTACACCGAGAGGTACTCAAGGGCCACGCTGGAAACACGGCTGTGCTGTACACCAACATTTCGGGTACCTCCCGATCTGTTCCTGTGCTCCTCCCAGAGCACTCCAGTGGGTCACACCTTATCCCAACATGCATCATTGCAGCAAACCTCTATGTTTCTTGTTTCTTTTACCACTAGTAAATATATGAAAAGTAAAATCATGAAGATGAACAGACAAAAGATAACAAAACTTAATGGATAATATTTCAAAGCTGTATGTGTGCAAATGTGCATTCACTTCTAAGAACACATGGATCAGCTAGTACTGATGGCACTAAAGATTTGTGTGTGTGATTTGGCCAGTTCCAAATATCTTGTGTTGATACCCATATCGTCTTTTACATCTTGTTTAGTTAAATAAGAATACAAACTGTCTGCAAAGCATTTGGGTCCGTGAAACAGGGCTGAATTTTGGTTAGTTACCAGAAGCGTTTCTTGACTCTTAAAGTGTCAGATCACTTTGATTACTCTGAGCAACACACCCTTTTTCGCTAAGAAAAGGTGAATCAAGGTTGTACAACTCCTATCGAGACAAAAGTACTGTGCTTTTGGAATCTACTCGTTGTTCTGTGATCCTAAAAACAGCCAATACACAGTCTCCTAACTACAGCGTTGCAAGGACCTGCATTTTCTTAAATTCATTGCAGTAACTATGTTGAGAAATAATGCCATTGTTTCACAGCGAACAAAAATTCTCCAGATTTTGGAAAAGGAATGATATTGACATAACTAAGGAAATGAAAGTCAATAGAACATAATTTTCTGACATAAGAATTGGTATAGGCAAGCACTATTTTCTAAAGCATCCCATACAATCTGTAATAACCACTTGAGGGCACCTCTTTATTTTAAGGTCCTTTTAAAAAACAACAGCTTTCAGAAGCAACTTAAGAAGAGATTTTGGTGCTGAAAACATTCAAAGGAAAGACTGCCACCTACTGAACCTTGCTGTCCCTATTCCTCTAAGTCCTGATAACATCTCCCATCCTTCAAGCACTGGGAAGTCCAACCTTTTCCATGCTAAACTCATCCATCGGGCAGGGTAACATCACCACCAGAAGAGTTCAAAATTGAATATTGGACACATGACCTTGGTTTTTAATCAGTTTCTCTTTTATAATTAAAAAATACTACTTCAGGATGTAGATACATTATGTGCTAAATATACATACTCTTAGTTACATGAAGTTCAAAAAGCCTTCCAAAACCATAGCACTTGTACACTAACTTCAAAGACTACCCTACAATATAAGCCATTTAGCATCTGTATCTGTTTTCCTTGATTTAGTTTTCAAAATTAGCCCAAGGTCATTTTTCAAATAGTGGTTTGGCATAGTCTTCATCTTACATTCTTAAAAAAAAACCCCCAGAGTTCCAAGAGAAATTATTACATCATGCCCCCTTAGCAGTAAAAAGAACAGCAAGATTATCAGAAGAAAAACACACTAGATTGACTTTTGCCATTACATAAACAGTGCTTATCAAAGGAAATTAAAACTGAAAGTACGAAATACATGGTATGTTTGCAAGGTGTTAGGTAATACTCCCAATCTAGAGACTACTGCTCGTTTCTCCGGATTATAGATTCTGTTAGAGTTTCCAGGGCTGTTACTAGGCTGAATGAATACACCTTGACCTACCAAACTGAGGAAGTTTTTTCTTTCCGTCTGTTAGCCCTCAGGTGAACACACTGAAATATTCAGATTGCCATGAACTACCATCATTTGTTCATTATCTAACATATAACTAAAAAGCCATAAAATTGCTTTAAACTGTTTCACACTAAATTCTATAAAAAACATTTTTGGGGAAAAGACAGGATTTGTCCTAACAAATCTGTAATGCAGGTTCTTTGTTTCCACTTGCTATTTTATACCTCTGATATATCCATATTTAAAGGAAGAAGTAAATGTTTCTTCTACTGTCTAATCTGAACTGAAATATTATGAAGCTTTTCTTAGCATCCTTCATTTCTGCTAGTGCCTAGTCCTCAGACAAAACAATTTAAGTAGCTCTTTGGTTAGTCACCTTTTCTCTAGTTTGCACTACAGACAGTAATGAGAAGACCACAGAGTAGGTTTGATCGCTGAGGAGTAACTAACTTTTTTTAACCCTGCACTTACGCTTATCATCAATGCGTAGCTCCTTTACTTAATACAGGCTATATGAGAAAATGTTTATACAGAACAAAGGCTGTCATCTTTTTCTACAGAGATTGCATCCCATGAACAGATCTGGTAAAACAATTTTCACACCTTTGATTGCGACAACTGTCTCTTCAAAATATTAAATGGTGGCAAGGAAAGGGTAGACAGTATGCCCAAAGAAAGCTGTAAGCATGAGTAGGATGGAAGACCAGAGAGGGCAACCCTCCACATAATTTTCAGAATCAGTGATGGTCTAGCAGCATTTCTACTGATGCATTTACTGGAGAAGAGCTTTAAATCGTAATTACCCTTTCCATGATTACTGTGGAGAACCTAGTCAAGGTCAGCAGAATAATAAATGTATTACTTGAGAGATGTGATCTGATGGCTAGGAACTGCTTCTGATAATCCAAGAAGTCCCTCCAAAAACAAACATCATTTGTTCCTAGAAACTAAACCTCCAGAGTCAGTGAAAGCCACAGGCTTATTACAAGGCAATCAAATCATCATGTAGATACCATGATGTGCTCCTTTCTCGTGTTTCCACAGGATTCACTGCAAACAAGATCTTGCAACTTGGAAGCTCTGAAAGTAGCATAATGTAAAGGGATAATGTACATGGACTGAAGAAATCCATCTGCGCCAAAACTGTGCCTTAATAATCTAATAATGTTTCACAGATACTATTTTGCCTCATGGACTGAAATATCCTAAATATATCTTTTTACAGATACTTCTCTTTTTTTAAGGGCTGGGGTAGCTTTCCCTTAGAGTCCTTCCCCTCACAGAAGCCGAGTCCATCAAAGAATTTTGGAAACATGGACAACAGAGGAATTTCTGAGTGTTCTGACAGAAAGACTTGCAAGTTTTTCAGTTGGAGTTATTTTTCTACCTAAGAAGACATCCTTTAAGTTCCTACTTTATCACAGACACATTGTATTGTAGAATACAACGATTTTGAACCGAAGCACATTACTGTAGCTTTGTTAACAGAAAACTGTATTCGTAAGGCCCACTTTCTTCAGATTCCTGATCAGGTAGCACGTATTAAGTTGTAGAGATTCATTCTGTGATTCCTGCATCAGAAGTATTCTGTGAAATATTCCGAAAATAATTCCTGTGCTGAGCTAGCCTTCTCTTCATATCAGTCACTTTTTTCCATAGCTATCAACATCTATTCAACCTATCTACATCTGGCATTGAATCCCATGCTTACGGACTCTTCTTTAGCTGGCTTCTAACAGCGCTCTCGCAGGGCTGGGGTATGAAGAGGGAAAGGGAAGGCATCTGAGTGGCAACCTCTTAGTCACCATGAAGACTTAGTTAAATTTCCTCAAAAAGCTAGCATATTGCTATATATTCCCCGTCATAACAACATACGTTGCTTAATCTGAAAAGTCTAAAATATAAATATCAGGTGTCACCAACATTTAGCATTGCTTCAAGACATGGTTTAGTGGGCATGGTAGCATTGGGTATACAGTTGGACTTGATGATCTTTGAGGTCTCTTCCAACCATAATGATTCTATGATTCTATAAATGACTTGTAGACAAAAGAACATGGTTCCATTAATTGATAGATCCTATATACTTCTACATAAGTACACCAACATATCATCAACAACTCCAACAACTCTGACAAAAGGCCATAAAGTTTGCATAAAATGGAAGAAGACCCTCTAGCAAACTCCGTACACATACACACAATCATCTTATTAATATTGTTCTGGTCTTGCCACACTCTACATCTAAAAGGGACTAAGCAAGGCACACACTTTATATTGCATCCAGCAAATGCTTTGTTCATGAGGTCAGAGCTGGTACCTGGAGACTGGCTGAGAAGAGCTGGAAAAGATTTTAGCACTGTATACTTGGAAAGAAGGTAATCACCTTTAGATGGTGACATATTGAAAGGCAGAACCAAATTGGATAGAAAGCTCCATCAACAAAGATATTCAGCCACTGCAAACCAAGTCTTACAGTGTTTCTCATTTGGCAATCTCCTGCCTAGCAGAGTTTGCGTGCCTGACTTAAATGAACATGGTCCTCATGGATGTAAGGAGATACTTTCTGAATCTTAAGCCGTGCATGCAGGAAAAGGGAAAAGGAAGGTAGTATTCTTAGTCTGCTCTTGGACTTAGGGACCACAACTAAGGTAAGATATTGAAATCGAAATATGGAAGCTGCAGTTAAAACCTGGGAACACACAGGTTTAGATACCATCTCTGCTTAAACTGGGAAACAGACTGAGTTTACATCACCCTCCTGCCAGATTAATAATTTAACCACCAGACCATTAGTGCATTCTGATCATTTTCCCCTAAAATACTCTCATGTTGTTTACAATATTCCGTATCTGATCCACTGGGCCTGACACATATTAAGTATTTTTTAGTCATGCTACACATCTGGAAGCCCTGAATTTCAGTTCTTGCTACAAGCAATACTTAAGTGTTTTATCCAACAGAGATTAAATTTAACAGGTAATGCTAAGGAATTATTACCCAGGATATCCTGCTATGCAGGCAACCATTCAGGACACCAGTGATCAAGCTCAGCCACCTGCTCCACAGCACTTACTCCTTTACCTATGTAGAAGGGATATGAAATGTTCGTTCCATATGAGTGCCTGAAGCACAACATGACAAAATTCATCATCTACATCTCCTGAATGCTTGTGTCTGGGTGAGTCATGCTTTCCTTCAGGGGCATGCAATGGGAACGAACTGAAACACAGGCGGTTCTCTCTGAACATCAGGAAATGCTCTTTGACTGTGAGGGTGACCAAGCCCTGGCACAGGTTGCCCAGGGAGGTTGTAGTGTTGTCTCCATCCTTGGAGATACTCAAAAGCCGCCTGGACACAGCTCCAGCTCACCCTGCTTGAGCAGGGGGGGTTGGACCCAATGATCTCCAGAGGTCTCTTCCAAACTCAACATTCTGTAATTCTGTGATTCATCACTATTGAATTTGCCTTCTCTACAGTTTAGGTGAAGTGGAATGTCTATTTGGGGAATTTTGACACTAGGCTTCAATGGCAAGAGCATAAGCTTCAAGATCTCATTACTTCCAAACTATTGTGTCACTTTCAAACTAGGTTAATGTCTTGAAAAACCTTAGAAATATGTAATGTTGCATTAAGGGGTTTAATATGACTTATCTATAGAGTCTGTAGTGGATTTATTCCAAAATGAGTAACAACGAAATCAGAAATAATTCTTAAGACTTCAGTTTACACAACTAAAGTACATATGATGAAATATAAAAGGGCTGGATGCAGATAAGAGAAATGGAAATTTTACCTTCAAGGATTCTTTGAGATGCAACACAAACCACAATGTCTATTAAACATATTGCAACGATCAGAGTAACAAGGCCCCCGTTAAATCTATGACCTGCTCAGTCCAGAAGAGATTTGTGTTTGACAACAGCAGGCAGTCCTAGTGATGTCATACTAGAGTCATTTCCCTATTAGAAAATACCTTGGAGTTACAACGGGGATTTAAAATGAATTTTCAAGCCAGACTGCTGTAAGGACTGGAAACACTGACGCTTTGGTCATTCCCCAGGCAGCAAACGGGCACGGCACTTCCAGGGCTGTGAAAGGCTGCTGCAGATCCGACTGTGAGCCTTCTGACATTTAGCTTGTCACTGTCACAGAAATCCCACCCCACACAAGTTAACTGGCAGAAGCTGGAATTACCAAGGACTGAATGTAACTGCCTGCCGTTGTTTTCTGCCCCCTTTGCATTACAAGACAAGCAAATTATGCCTGAAACTTGAGGATGCATGATAGGAGCACGGGGGAGTGACAACGTCATTGCTGCTCAATGTTCCAACAGTTACTTGACTTGCCAAAGCTTCTTTGCTTGCTTGTTTGCTTTCCCTTCTTTTTTTGTCTCCTTTTTTTTTTCTTCTTCCTTCCTTTCTCTCTGTACACCTTAATTACTTAAAGGATATGCAAAATGACTGCATCAAGCACTAAATGATGCATGAAAAAGAACTGGAAATACACTTGCCCTCTGTGTGGTGCTATGCAATCACCGCTCTGCTGCCAGGCACTGCTTCGTACGTATAGCTGCAATATTAAGCTCAGACTCACGTAGAAAGAGACTGCAACTATTTCCCGGTCTCTCAGAAGCAGCCAGTCTAAGCTCACTCTGAAGTGTTCCAGGTAACACAGACAAAAGTGCCCTTGGCTGTTGTGGGAAGAGAGTACGTACGTAAACCCAAGAGATCCTCCTTACAGGTAAAGAAGGCAGAGCTACTTTCTACTTCCTGGTTAAACATGCTGAAACATTTTTCACGCTTATATTTTGAATTTGGTTCCATTTCTAACAAATAGAAACATCAGTCACTTGCTTACAAGCTAAACAGTGGCACAGACAATCGTTTGGCTAGTCTGCAAAAAGGGAGCTTTTACGCATTCCTCTGTTGTTACACCCAGTCATGGCTGGCTGACCTGTTTGATGAGCATAAACTAAAAAAAGGCTAGGGTTTGGGGTTTTTTTGCAAATGCTATTACTGTACCAGCATTTACTAGTCTTGATTCTGACTGCAGTCAGTACTATATAATTATACATTATTACAGCTCTAATGACTTCTATAAATTCTCTACCAGATGCAGAAATCTAGCTTTCTCCCTGTCTTTAGTTTAATGTGATGGAATTTCTTGTACTTGTACTCAGAACACTGTACTTAATCCAGGATAGTAAGAATCATGAGTAAATATTTAAAAGTTCTTGTGTGACATAGGAAAAAAATGTCC
>NW_009624040.1:0-29093 GCF_000690535.1 Cariama cristata | reverse complement strand
TTATCTCTTGATTAAAACAAAATCCTTCCAACCCATGTGCTTGTTTTTTAGCATTCACCAGGACACAGTCTACTTTTTAGAACATCCTCATTCTATGCTTCTTGCTTTAGCTTTCACCTGAAGTTCAAAATCCAAGAGGTGCACATTTCTCATTTGCTAACAAGACCAAGAGAAGCAGAATGCATTAGTAATCTGGTGATACGCCCACGCCAACTGGCAGGTCTGAAAGGCTTTTGATAAACTTTGGCAACGGGCTTCCCAAAGACATGAAAGAATAAACACAACCTTTACAAGTTCCACTATATCTCAAATATGCAACATCCATTACACGTACTTGATAAGTTAACTGTCAATTTGCAACAAGCACTTAGAGAAGGAGAATAATATATGTGTGGGAAAAAACAACTCACTTTATTTGTCAACATAGAGAAAGCACAGAAATAACCTCTCTGGGGTGATATTCAGATAGCTGTTGTGATTTGTGTCCATAGTCAGACATGAAAGATGACAACTGGTTTTGTCATCTCTTTCAGGAAGAAAAAACAACAATAATCAGGTAATGTATTTTTATCACTAGAGAAGGGGAGGAGGGAGTGTTGGTTGGTTGCTTTTGTTGGTTGTTGCTGTTGTTACGTTGCTTTTCCCCAGAACTACCTCTTAAAACAAATGCTGAAAGTTCAGTATGTTCGTAAGGAACGTGCCTGTGTAGCATAGCCTGTATTTCTTAAGGCCTTGCCAGGAATTTCTTCAAACATGTAATAGAGCACCCATTTCTGGAACTGTAAGTACATTGGAAAATCCTTCTGGGAGAAAGAGAAAACAATGGTCCATAAAGCTCCTCTGGCTGTGTGAAAATAAAATCATCTGGTAGTATAACGAGTGTCTTGTTGACTCAGTGCAGTCGATGATCTCTGTTCTCACAACCACATGCACTCCAATCAAGAGAAATTACTGCAGGAAGTACCTGGGGACACAATGGTAATTTGTCCACTCAAAATGTGTAATTTATTCAATAAAAGGTAAATGTTACGAGAAAATATTGGAACCCTAGCTAGCAAGTGCGTATGAAAGAAATTCAGGTTTTAAATACCTTTGAAAGCAGGAATAATTAACATCTTCACAAGTATTCCTATTGATAGAAAACTGAGAAAGTGAGTTTTAAATGTTTTAAAAACAAGCAAACGAATGGAAAAGTAAATGAAGGAAGGACACAAATCAGATGAATCACCTTTAACCAAAACCTTGGAACTCTGTACAGCAAGTTGTAGCTGTGGGATTAGATGAACATCCTTATGGGTTTAGACATAGTTTATATTTTTCTTCTTCTAATGTAGTGTAACTAGGTAATAGCTGCTTGAACTTGCAATTTAAATATATCTCTAGTCTGAAAAGGGATTAAAATGGTGTAATATCATTCTCTTACCAGTTATTTCCAGGTCAAAAATTCTCAGATTTAAACCAGAAATGTGGCTTTTTTAATTGCTAGCCCTCCATTTACATTCCCAAATCCGAGAGTCAGACAGTTCCTCTCCTCCACATCTCCCTAACCTATTGTTTTCCCTTCCTTCCTTACCACCTTTTGCAGGTTTTGTAACAGTATCTTACCCAGAAGTTAATCTCAGTGGTCTAGAATAGAACCTCGTTGTTTTGCCTGAACCATACCGAATCCATAGTGCCAACAGAAGTGAAAAGCAGTCAAAATTACCTCAGCAAAGTCAACAGAGGTGACATACAGAAACACAAAGGACAGGTCTGTTGTAGAAGATTCACATTTTGTACAGGATCTAAGGAAGATTAAAATACTTCCCTAGAAAAGCATCTTCTGCACAAAGAGAAGCAAAACATGGTTGCTCATACGTTCTGAGGAAAAAAAAAGTTTTAGAAAAAAAATACTATTGCTACTGCCTTATCCCATAGCAACATGGTATTTGTAGTACGAGATGACTGACAGATCTAGGAAGTAAATGCATGTAGATAGGAGATTTTAAGCTTGCACAACAAAACCAGTTTGATCCAACATTTAAGAGTAAGACCAAACTGATTAGGCTTAAAGATTTCTGGAAAAGCTACACACTACTGAAATTCCTCTACAATCTAAGCAGTCCTTCCTTACAGTAGGAGATCCGAGCCAGAGCAGTCAATAAGCAACAAGGATCAGTCTGGTACATTCCTGAGCATGAGCCTGGCTTACTAACAAAACACTTTATTTTCTGATCCTCTAACTTATCTGTACAAGGACAGAAAATGCTGTTACTTGGAACAAAAGACACAAGGGGGCAACAGATTTAAACTGAAAGAGGGCAGATTGAGATTGGAGGTCAGGACAAGACTTTTTACGGTGAGGGTGGTGAGGCAGTGGCAGAGGTTGCCCAGAGAAGCTGTGGATGCCCCATCCCTGGAAGTGTTCAAGGCCAGGTTGGATGGGGTTTTGAGCAATCTGGTCCGGTGGAAGGTGTCCCTGCCCATGGCAGGGTTTGGACAATCTTTGAAAGTCCCTTCCAACCCAAAGCATTCTAAAATTCTATGATAAAGTGGGATTTATCAGGTTCTTACCTTTTCCCCAAATGCTGTCTCTGCAAACACTATGTGTATTCATTTTTATATACTTTTAGTTTTACCATCTACTTATACACACATTTTCCTTCACATATATGCTAATGTTGATTCAGAATGCAAAGAAAGTTAAACATACACTTTGCTGGATCCTAGCTGTAACTCTTTTAGATGACTACATGAAAATAAGCTTTTCTGCTAGAGAAACTCTTTGATCAATAGAGGTAGAAAAGTTATCCTTGCCAGCTCTCAAAGTGGAGTTCTTACCTGCAGCTGTAATGAAACATTTCATGTTTACAGGTTCAAGCCTTAATGGCTGTGAAGATGACAGCTGTGACAGCAGAAAAGGCTCCTCTCAGATGTTTACCAAGCTATGGGGATCCTGTCCTTGGAGAGCTGCCATTCACTACAGAAGCATGTGGTTCACGGGCTCTTCTGCATACACAACAGTCACATCTGACACATTTATGAACTCTTATTCCTTAACACAAGCTATAGAGACTGCACTGAGAGCCTGATGTCCCCACATTAGAAACCATACTTGCTCTATGTAAAACAATATCAAGCAGGGCATTTTAACATGCTGCAACCAAAATTAGCCATAGAATGGCAGACAGGAAAATGTTAACAAATGCTGAAATGGAAGTATTAACTGATGGAAGACAGTCTGATATTTGCAACTGACATGAAAAGTATATACCTTTCCATACCAGAACGGTATATATTTTTCATAAGGGAAATAATTAGAAAGTTTATCAAGCTGATTAAAAAAGTGGCGAGAGAGGGAAATTAACAGTAAAAACCAAGCAATACATGCACAACATGCAGGCAAACAAGAAAGCTGCATTATCTCCTGGAAAAATCAGTCTATAAATGTTTGTTCTCGGGGGAGGCCAATTCTCACCTTATCTAAGCATCTCTTGAAAATCATGCTGTAACTGTTGGTGCTTAGCACTGGAAAAAAGGATCTCAGTGGTTTTGTTTTCTTTTGGGTTTGATGTGACCTGTGTAAGCCAGAGCAGCTTGGAGTACCCACCTTCCTTCCCAAAATTCCTCAATGCTAGAGGAAAGCATTATCTTACTAGTGTGGGGAACAAGTCCCTGCCATTATTTGCACTATTTCTATGAAACTAATACTGATTAGTACCTAGGAGTGCTAGCTACATTCTTTCGGCATTTTCTAAGATGACATGAGAGATCCTTTTTGTCCCCAAAGACCTATTCAAAATATACATGGTGGCCAAGGAACTGGAGACGATTACGTAAATCCTGAAAAACTGTATGTCCTACATTCCAGTTAAAGCACCACTCTAAAGCAGAGGCCATTAACAAAAGACATCTCCCTCTTACCAGACCTTTGCATCATCAATTTCAGGATACTTCAGCTTGGTATGTATGACTGCCTTGCTTTATATGCTTATAGCAAAACACATGAAAGACTCTAGCCTGTAATATTTCACATTAGATGCTTTGAAAACATTAGCATAAATATCCAAATACGGGAATAATAGTTTGAAAACATTAGCATAAATATCCAAATATGGGAGTAATAATTTCTCTTAAAATCAATAAAAATTTAAGAAAATATTATGAGATAGCATACTTCAATACCATTTGTAAAGTACCTCAAAAATAAGACGTGATTGCATGCCTTTTTAAGAAAGGTAGGGCTGAAGCCCCATGTTGTCCATGAAACACTGTACATGTTTTAAATCAGTTGCTAAATATTGATGATATTTTATATAAACTTGTATTTAAGATAGGATAAATATGCATATTCCTGGACAGGAAACACTGCTAAGCAGCAGTACA
The DNA here is from genome assembly GCF_000690535.1 of Cariama cristata. Taxonomy (NCBI): domain Eukaryota; kingdom Metazoa; phylum Chordata; class Aves; order Cariamiformes; family Cariamidae; genus Cariama; species Cariama cristata. Next base: position 24,728 of record NW_009624040.1, on the reverse strand, counting down.
ATACAGTTGGAATCAATGAAGCATCATGATTCATTATTATTTTAGTGTACATTACTATAATTTCTCTGCTATAACACAGACATCTTGACTTGTTCTGCTCCTTTGCTATAAACTTTCATTGCTAACTCAGCTGTAAACATATGCTGTAGAATAAAAATACTATGGAGATCACTGTTAAGATCCCCTGACTTAAGTGGTTTAAAATTTTAAATGAGCATATTGGAATCTTTGAGCATCTCAATTAAAGGTGTTTAATTTCTGAAATTATAAACTTTCCTATCTTCAAAAAATACCAACAATAAAATAATAGTGCAAAAACACACATAAAAACAGACACTTTCTTCAAATATCATTATTTGCATTATTAGTGCATAAGGCTCTTCCCCACCATGATAGCCTCTATACAAACAGTTTGTCCTCATCCACAGATACCTTTCACTCTGAGCATTACCACTTTAGGCCTAGATGAAAGAAACCTAGCTTCCAGTGAATTTCAATTAAGCTGTTTTGGGAACCCAGCCTACAATTAAACACACACACACCAACCACCTGTAGAACTCTCTGCCATACTTTTGCATTGATGTTTGCAGCCCAGTTAAATTAATGCGAAGAAGGAACAGCTATCTTTTTGTTCCTTCTTTTTATTTTTTTATTCTCCCATTGATGCAAGATTAACAGAAGCTCACTGAATACAAAATCTGAACATCATACTCTTGCTGATTTGTACTGTGTGGAAACACAAAGGAATTTCTCACTAAATGCCATCACTGATCAAGTATCTTCAGCTACACAGGTAACTGTTAAAGCACTTAGACTGTGAGTCATGCCATCCAATCTCATTTGGAAGGCCGTAGGTGTTTGTAAAGATATCAGGCCTTGGCCCTGTAACCACTTAGCCACGTGAATAACCTCAGTTACATGACAGAACCTGATGAACTTGGCAATGTCATTAAAAACTCATAAAACTGGCTCTAAGCCAAGCTGATATTCATGTTAATAGTAATGATCCTCACTGTTTTTCAAAGACATCAAATGAAAAGAAGAACATATTTACCCAATCTACAAACAGATGACATGTAACAGACACTGTCTTTTGTTTTAATTAGAATATTTCTGCCTTTTTCCAGAATCCTCTGCCATGCTAAGAGCGAGCTCCAAGGAGTTCCTGGGGCTGCTGCTGGGGCAAGAGGAGTGGGCCGGGGCTTCGTCCAGCTCGGACCAGGGCATCCTCTGCCCTTCGCCCTTCCTCCGCCACGGCAGACGGAGGCGGCACACATGGCACAGCTCCTGCTTCCCCACCTCCCATTTTGCCTTCCATTCTCTTGTTTCACTGCCTCACTATTTCTCTGGAAAGAGGTATGTCTACAGAGAAAACGCAACAGCAAATACAGGCACATCTGTAAGACTTGGCAAATTGTGTTGCAGTGTAGAGGTGCTAAAACCAGTAGGAAGAACTAGTTGCAAGTGTCCTTAAAGATTTTAATAACAGGATATGCAAGTGAAAAGAAACTTTCTACAATAGGAAGTAAATAAAAATAAAAATTTCAGTGCTGTTTCAATAAAGGTACCCAGCTCATGTCTCAAAGGTTATAGATTGAGGTAGACTTTCTTAAGGGGCCACACGCAAAATAAAGTCATTTGCCCTATCTGTAACAGCAACGTGAGTTATACACAATTGTGAAACTTTCAAATGAAGTAAAACTGATGAGGTTTGCTAGTTCCTAATCAGCATTACCCTTCACTACTGTGCAAAAGAGTGTGAAACACTCAGGTCCCATAAATAAGCACCAGCAGCAAGCCCAGGCCCTCCTTCCCACCCAAAACGCCTCAGCTGCAGTCTGCGTGAAGGGAGAACGTGCCATAAAGGGTATAATCCCACGTCACCATTTTGTGTAGAATTGACCAATCACAACACTAGGGATTGCGCTTCAATATTAGATGTTCTGTTTCTTTACCATCTGAACCATCTCAGCGTCCAACTAAACTAAACAAAAGCTAAGATTAAAAAAAATCAGCTTTAAAAAAATTATCATCATCAAACGCAGATTGAAAAAAGTATCATGACATACAAATATGCAAACCTGTGGCCTGTGAACCCATCAGCCACAAAAGTATTCATTTACTTCATTTTCCAACAGTAAATCTTGAAATTCATACTCTTCCCACCGCAAAAAACGTTTTCGTATTTCTTGTTTGGCCCTACTATTCAAAACTTACTTTCAATCCTAGTTCATTTTAGGTTGAGTTTTATTTTCTTTCTGAATGATATTACTTTATAGCAGATATTTCAATGCTCAAAAAATAATCATACCAGATTAAATCAGTAAAATTGTCACCTTTTGAGGTCTAGAATCAAAATGCAAAATAAACTGAAGTTCTGCAGAACATAAGTTTCCACTAATTTTCACGTGTTTCATCAAGGGTCATGTATTTTCATTGTCTGTTATCTGTACAAAGAGCAATGAAACTTGTAAAATAACATATATTGAAACATTTTCAGTAATAGACTAGCTTTTGAGAGCATAAACAGATCATCTTCAACATAAAATGTGTCTTCAATATAAAATGTAAGAACTACTTAAGAAAGTCTTTTGCAAGGTATTTCTAGTCTGAATATAGCAAAAAAAAATATATATATACCACAAAATGTTCTGCAGGATCAGATATTGCAAGTCACTTGCTCTGCTTTGTGATAGTAACAGGGAACCACCAAGCATATCCCCATCCTTGACTAAGTCAAAAGAAGCTGATGTGATTCTGTCAAATGGCTCATCCTAAAGCAGTAAAGTAAATAAAACAAGCCTATTCTAGTGTACTAACTATACAAAGGAATACATTAGGATTGTGATTTTGAGTACTTTACTCAGATCTCCGTCCAGCAGAATTCTTCATCTGCTTAACGCCAACCACAAAGAATGCCTGAAGGCTTGAGTGAAGTCATTTAACAACTTGAGCATGCACTTTGTTGCACGAAAGCTAGAGCACTTGGCAGCCTCTAGAATCACTCTTTCACATATAAGAACAACAACAAAATCCCCTGTTCTACTCAGTAGTTACAATCCACCTCAGTTACAGTCAAAAAATCAAAAAGAGTTAACTAGGAATTATTAACCAAGACATGCTGGCTAAGTTCAGACTGCTACAGTATTATCTTTTGTTTCAGGACTGTGACCAATTCATCACCTCTTTCTAGACTGATCATTTCCAAGCATAACGAATATCCATCAACCTTCTTCAAGAATATTGATCAAGTACAGCATAGCTTTATCTGAATGCCTATTAAATCAGTAAGCACAGATTCTGTATTTTTCACTTGTGAACTAGACCAAAATAACTACTAGTGAGAACTATTTTGAATATTTTGTGTAATCCTCTAATATGTTTTCACTTCTATACTACATGAATTTCAGAGTCCAACTTTTTTCCTTATTTTTGTCTAAAATTTTTTTTTGTTACCATGAATTAGCATTCTTTAACTGATTAAAATGGTTGTCACCGCTAAGTCTCCTAGTTGGAAATGTATCATACCGGCCACCCAAGACCCTGACAGTACTAAACAATACACCAAGACAATACAACAAGGCTCAAGAGCTTATGAGCCAGGTAGAGTCACTTATTTTTGGCCAATATAAATACAGTTTAGCTAATGCAAAAATCTTCCTTCTGGATATTTTTCTTCTTCGGAATAGTTTTATAGTAGTTGCTTAGGAATTTGTTTAGTGAGACTACAGCACGGCTAGAAAGCAAAGAAAAACGGGCCGGAGAAATCAAGTGTAACTGAACAGACCACTTAACGGGAGAATCGGATGTTCCATGCGCACAGGGTACGAGGTGCCAAGAAACTACTATGTACTCAGGGCTCAATAGCTTTTATTAAGGCAATAATAAAGTAAGCCTTGTTTGTCTATGCAGCTGGCGAAGTCTCCTCAAGCCACCGTCTCCCAGTTTCTACTCTAACATCTCTTCCCTCAGCTTCCCTTCAGTAAAGGAATGACCGTCAACTAACCTTATTAAGACAAATGGCATTTTAGAGTTAAGTAACAAACAGAATTTATGTCAATAAATTCTTACGCATAAAATACCACTAAATTAACATAACTGCATCTGGGATCAGCTTATGACATTCAATAAAGCAATTAGTGCAATTAAAATAACAGGGACAACTGCCATTTGAAAAAAGCATACACGTAATCTGTGTTTACTGGAGAAAAGTTGAAACATAACACATGCTTTGTGGTTTTACTAGTAAGACATCGTTTGCTATTAAGACAGCATTGGCTATTGACTAATTCTTAAATTCATGTGACCTAATCTACAGACCAATTTAAGACTCCAAATTTAAATTTGGATATGAAACATATTGCAAATAAATGCAAATTTATTATATAACTGCATATACATGTCCAAAATTTCTTCAGTCTTTGCAGATTCTAGGAAGTGGTGCTACTTGAAAAATCATCAGAAATGAAAACAAGCAGATGCAATTTTGCAAGTAGCACGTTAATTGCAAATATCAGAGTTCAGCTGTACACAGTTTACAGCTGCCAAAATCTCTTGTCTTGGTAGTGCTGTTATTCTAATGTTGCAGGTCAAAACCAGCAAACAGCTGTTCAATATCTGAGGATTTTACTAAATAATGCAAGACTACACAAACAATGGGATATGTACTGAACCAGCCTCAGAGGAAAGCAGAAAATGGGAAAATAATTATTTTTAATCCTGTTATGGATTAAAGGGCCATATTATATAATGAACTTCTTACAAAACCTGACAAAGTAGTGTGGTGAAATGTGTAAATCTCCTCTTCCTTTTTTTTTTTTTCCCCTTTCTTTCTTTTCTGTTCTTCTTGTGCCAAAGTGTGATTTCAGCTGTTTTAAAACTATTTGCAAAACTGGGTCAAATTCAGTACCCCATTTCTGCTTAAAAAAGTTTGGTTGTTACACTTACAAACCAGCTGAGGAACTGGAAACCTCCTTTAACCTAGGAGGGCGGGAGGGTAGGCTGGAACACGCACGCACACAGCTGATGTTCAAACAGGAGCGACGGCAGCTCTAGAAAGAAACTTCAAGCTGAGTGCTTTAAAAAGACTAGCCCACATGGCAGTACTCTATTAAATTTTTATTTAATTTGTTGACAGATGGTTTTACAGGATTATGTGAATGGTAAGAGCACTTACTAACTATTACTCATTTTCATTTTTTACTAGGAAGCTCATTTCTTCCATAAAGGTAAAGGTAGTTTGTCATTTGACTCACTTCACTTTATTTTACCAGCCCACATACGACACCCTTGATGCATTTACCCATATCCCCATAAATTGCCTTCTGAAAAAGTGAAAGTGAAAACTTAGTCTGGTTTCATATCATTGGGCTCTTTCCCCTTTTCACAAGAACACCATACTCCCTTATTATCAGCTCCAAAAGCTGCCCCAGAAACCGAACCAAGGTGTGGGAAGTGGGGACAGCCAAGGGATCTCTTTCCAGATCCTGCTGCTGCCTCACACCGAAGTGCCCCGGCAGACCGAGCCCCACGCACCAGAGGTAACGGAGAGCTTTGCTGGGACCGTCAGCTTCATTACCGTTCAGCCCATAGCGACATTCACACCGACCCGGCACAAGAACAGGCAGGTCTGTGGTTGCTGGCTATTGTTCTTAGTTGTTCTTTGGTGCACTCTGCCTTTATGAATTTTGAAGAAATTATCTCTGAGTGAGAAGTGCATTAATTCACTTTAGAATCTCATGTACAGAAAACATCGTACTTTGTGTACTTCATCTACAATATAAGAATTCACTTTTTCTTGTATACAAGAGTGGTTTAAACTTTACTTCATTGAACAATATAAATCCTCTCTCATCTTTGCAAACTGGAAAAGAAATATTGTGAAATTACTGCTTGGGGAAACATACTCATTTCCTGTATTCTCCGTGTAGTTTGTTTCCTCTAGTGATATGGAAATGTGGATGTTGTTTACCCTGAAAATATTCAAAATGATGCATAAATGCCGTGAACACGATAACCTCGCATTTATTAACTTGACTAAATGCGCAGTATTAATTTCTGCAGTGGAAAGTAAAATCAAATGAAAATAACATTTAGGAAATATCTCTCCATTTTTTTCCTGTGTTTTTTCTTCAGGTGGTGCCCGAGGAGATACATTTGGCACGACTCTATTCCTGCTAGCAAGTGACAAAACAGCTTTACCTAAGGGGAAGGGAAGAAGACATAAGCCTGAAAAATTACTGGCCTTGCCCTTCTGGAAAAACTATTTCACCCCTGGCTAGCTCCTCCACACTCCTGCAGCTGCAGCCTTCAAGCAACCCGTCCTCCCCCCGCGGCCGCCTTGGGCAAGGATTACATCTTGTGCCAGGATGAATACCCCTTTCCCTAGCTGATTAAATATACCCGGGATCAGTAAGAGAAGCAATTTTTGCTGTGTGTCCCGTAGTGAGACAGAAGGGCCTGTGAAGGTGCTTCCCGCCTAGATGTGTCTCATTTGGCTCTCCTCTGTCTGACGGAGGTACGAACACATTGTTTCTCGATTGCTTTTTCCTGTCTGTCCTTTCCCATCTTACACGCTAACGAAGAAAAATGATTCCATTTTTATGCAACATGGGACTTGTTCCTATATTATACCTTTAGTAATTTCTTCTTTAAAACTTCCTCATTTACTTTAATAAAGAACGTTACGTCAGTATTCTCACCGCCGCACCATATATATATATAAGGACATCCCTAATGCCCTTGATTTCTCCTGCTCTCCTCCTGTAGCACATCATAAGTTCTGGGGCTTCTTTTATTCTAATTAATTATAGGATGCTGGGAGTTATTAGCTTGGAGCTTGTGACATGCAAGTGGTATGGGGCTGGTGCTCTGTAGTCCTTTTTAAACTAATTGTGTGCTATATTTTTGCAGTCAACTAGACTCCCTGGCTGCACCAGTGCTAAATGAAATAAAGCCAGAAGAACGCTCAAGCGCTGGACCTGCAGCCGTCCCCATTGCTTCCCGGCTAGGACCACCAACATGCAGGCAGGGTGCAGGGGGAGCACAGGTGGGGGGCACTCATGACCAGAGCCCCCCTACCCTCCGGACTCCCCGACCGATGCCCCGTGAGGTCTCGCACACAAACATCCCTGCCCACAGCACAATTCTTCCATTTCTGCTATGGAAACGCCGGTCTGGCAGGCTGAAACAACGCTCTCGCATCACGTTCAACATCTTCAATGGGAAAACAAAAACAAAATCCCTCACAAAACCCAATAATGATGTCTTAGGCAACAGGAGCCTTCCTCACAGGACTGATTAGCACTTTGGGCTGTAAGTTACAGAGCATAAATACGGCCTGGCCCTGTGACTTGGCCTCCGGGCCAGGGAATGGTCCATGGCTCTGTTTCGTTCAGCACTAAGGCACGGCCACTTCTCCAGATGGGTTTCTGGCATCTTAAACCTATAATTTAAAATTATGTGATACTTACTCCTATACTCAAAAGGCCATTCTGAAACACTAAGTGCCTAACATAACTGGGTTTTTTAACACTCATTATGCAGATTTGAAATGATACAATCAAGGCTGGGGGTTCCTAACGTAGTTTTATTCTTGTGTCTGACAGATGTCACTGTCATTGATGATCCTAAATCACACTGGCTCTGCTGTAATTTTACATCCTCAGTAAAGTTTAATTGTAAGTAAGATGGAGAGTTTTTTAACAAAAATTTGGTACATGATGAGGCCATGAGACTGAGGAAATGCTAATGAAACATTTAGGATACCAAACACAGTGTTTGCCACAAACACTCTATAAAAGCTAATTTACATTATGTCTAGCTAAACTTAGCCCAAACCTGTTTTTTATGCTTAAAATCATGCTGATATTACACTCTACCATCCCATGACTTTCCTAGAATCCCTTCTTTTGGAAGCTAATACTCTTCCTATGCCAGGTGCATCATTCTTCTATTTCTTGGCTTTTTAATAATGAGGTATCTGAATATTACCTGTCCTAAACATATGCCATGTGAAGTTTCTGTAAGTCTGAAATAAAAAAAATCTAGATTTTTCTTAGCTGCATTTGTGACTTGCATTGGAATGCCAGATTCCCTGGCACGGTTTTACAGCTGAGAGGAGGAGATTTTTAAATAGTATCTGATAACTATAGGAACTAATGAGAAATACGGTGTCTTACGGTAAGACAAGACATACTCTACAGGGTCTCTGCATCACGCATATCACTGCTTCCGGCGATTCAGTGAACGTGCTCATACTCTGTGAGTAAAACTGACCTGTTCAATCTCACATACCTATATATTAGTAGCTACCATGATACCCTGTATAATCTGCCTACAAAATAGCACTGAAATAGGCAATCCTTCTTGTACCAGGGTCAATTTTTAAGCAGGCTTAAGCTATGAACAATTAATGTCATTCCTCACATTGCCAGAAGACAGACCACTGTTAAGAACTCTGACAAGAGCAGAGCAAGCAATACTTTTGGCTACCGTTCAGAGTCTAGGCCAATTCTCAGCATTAAATCCATACCGAACTTAGATCGGTAAAGCGTTACAGATCAGCTGGGACAGCTACAGCCAACCAAGCAGAATGCCGGTACACACCGGCTGTCAGAAAAACCGTACGGGATAAGTACAGTCTTCTAAATGACAAATCGGAACGACATATCACTGAATAGCTGCAAATTTAGCATCTGTATTTTAAGACAGGTATGTGGGAGACGTACTGCACACGGCACTAGCGAGACCTATTCTGGCATACCGCGGAGGCTGCTGGCCAGCATTCTCCAACAGACGAACCCAGACCACAAGGGCAAAGACAGCTGCTAAAGGACATAAGGGGAATAGAAGTCTAACCTGAAGAGAAAATTTTTGCTTGTTTATTGTGATAAGTATCAGCAAAGTTATGAGTGCTTTCTGTATACCATTAGGGAACAGACATGAGTCAGAAAAAATGTCATGTCAATTAAAGGGCACTAAACCTGAGCTGTCCAGCAATTATTTTGGCGTTGAAAGTAAAAACTAGAGTAGAAGGACAAACCCAAAAGGAATTGTTTTAAGAGGGAGTAGGGACTGCATAACAATATGGCCCTGTCCTCTGTTCCTAAGGACAAGTACATATATTCAGAACTGGAGTATATCCCAAGTAGCAAATGATAGGGTTTACAAAACAATTCACAATTAGAGCCTATGCATCATTGTAAAATAGATCTTAAAAATAAATACAAAGAGAACTTGTTCCAGGAATCATTCGTCTGCTGAACAATTTTACTGCATTTGAGGAAAGATTCATGTGGCACCAGGAACATTTATCTATAAATTCATGTGGTGCTTAGTGCATGTTCCACCAGTGTCCTGTCTTACATGGAAAAAAACTAGAGAGAAAAAAGAAATTAAATACATCTCATATGTGAATTATGTTAATTCATACTAAAATAGAAAACTAATTTTTTTTAAACATCTAACAAAAAAATTTAAAATGGAGCTTTGAATAGCTGCTGCCTTACTCAGCTTGACTGTGCAAACACCCATCATTCAGAAGACATCTTTCTACAAATTTCTTTTAGTAACTCCTGTCTAGTCTGGTGATGGCTATTGGAGGACAATTTATAGGTCAACGCATTCTTCAAAAGCAGACATGATCTACAAGCAATACTCATAATTCAATTAATTTTTTCTGACTGATAAAGGTAATAAAGACGATATACTCAATTTAGATTGTCATAAGACATTTCATTTGGTACCATATGACCACCTGATTATTAAGAAAGTAAAACGACACAAAATCTGCATTAAAAATTAAATATCCTTCAAATTCAAATAGATTAAAACTTACTTATTAATAAAAGGTCAAAAGTCCAAATTCAAACTAAGACTCCAAATACTTTATTTAAATACTCTGAATACTGTGTCATACGAAATTATGCTTACCTCCCCTCAGTGATAATTTAGTTTGCTGTTTTCTAAACTTAAAATGCTGGAGTTTCACAATGGGAGAAGGATTTATGCCACAGAATTCTGAAAAGTTCATGGGAATTTGTATAGAAATTTCTTCTACCATAGATAAAATCACCTTATGGAATCAACATGATACTCAGCAAGTTAATTGTTTTGATAGCCCAATGCAAACTGGGCTGTTGATTGTTTTTTCTTAGGTGACATCTGCAGCTGGTCTGGCATCATAGAAGCTTTGTGCTCTTCCTACAGACAAACCTCACCTTTTGTGAGAACCGGCTGCTACAAAATGAAGCCTGAGGTGGCTTTTTATAGCCTTCCTCAATCATTCAAGCAGACTAAAAAGATGGTGAACTCCAACCTCTGTTCCTTCAAATCCCTTCTCCACTGTGATGCCTGTGAAAAATTGAGAAGGCAGTGGTAGCTGACGGCTACTGTCAATAGTGCTGCCAATGCGATTCTGTTATTATCCTGTGCTCCCCAGCTGCGCCCATCCAATTTCTCTCTCCTCCAAGCTCTATGGAATGGGTTCTGAGCATGCACAACACAGAACAAAATGGAAACTGGGCGATTATGGGCAATCTTGTAATAGAAAGAAATAATAATAATTCCTCCACCAACATTAAAATCCCTATTCCCATCCATACCCTAACCACAGTGCCAGCCTCCTCCCACAGCAGATGCTATTGCCAATTCAGACAGGGCAAGGTGGAAGAATTTTTTCCGCAACTTGATCATAAAAGTTTTCTAAGGCTATAGGTTGATGCACGTTTTGTCGGTATAAAGTCATTGTATGGACTTACATATGGAGAAGAAAGAAAAAAAAATCTGATGTGGAAAAAGTCCAGCCTGGCCTTTAAAAGCAATAACACCCTTAATTGAAATGTGCTGAACAAACATGATCTGCTGGAGTGCCGAGAGCACTGCAGTACTCCTACAGATGGGAAATACGGCTGTGTCAAATCCTGGTTTTCAATGGAATTGTTTCACCAAACCTTTTTTGGCAGGACAGTTTGTGGAAAGGAGTGTACAAGACCAAGAAGCCCCGTAGCTTCCTTCTGAAGAGCAGCTGCATTACGGAGCGACACCCCAAACGGGGTCTGCACTGGGGACCCCCCTGCCTTCCCAGTCCCGATTTGGAGAGCAGCAGGCACACCGGGATGGACCAGGCGGGGGAAAGGCGCACAGCTCGGTGCTGACCTGCCTCGACAGCGTGTTAGTGATGGGAATCGGGTTTCTGAGGCTTTTCAAAGGGCATAGGCATCTTATAAACACAGATACAGCCAGATAGAGCTCCAAAGCGTAAGGCTAAGAGTGAGCTAATTTATTCTCAGGAAAAAAATATCTGTTTATAAATACGCTTTTCATATTTAGTTAATCACACCTCTCTATTTTTCTTTCCTTTCATGTGTGTATGAGTTTTAAAATGCAATAATTAGAAAGTACCATCTGCATAACAAAATCCTCTGAAACCACTGCAGAGCCTGTGATTACTAGCTCCATTTCGCAGGAAGAATACAGCATGCATTAACGCTTTACTGAGGGAAACCCATCCGTCTTCTCAGACGGGAGCCTGTCTTTTGTCTTCTCCTCACACCGCAAAACACCGTATCTACCGTATCTTACCATCTCACAGTCTCTAATGTATCTGCTCCCTTAGCGAGGCAGTGAGGCGAGAAGTACTACCACCCAGTTCTGCTCCTGGGAATTGAAGTCAGGGAACACGGCTGCGCTGCCAAGTAACTCAGTCCTTGAGTAAACTCCCTCACACGGTTCCCAGACCACCTACGCTGCGTAACACGAGTTCACTGCCGGTGTCTGGAGTTCACAGATGAGGGAAGACGGCTGACTCCAACCACCCCCTCCAATACCAAGTTCTGTATTGAACCGTCCTCTGATACCATCCCATCCCTAAGGCTATCCCTGCACATAGTCTAGGACATGCAACATCTATTACCAGTTTTGTGCACGAAAAAAGTATCATGCTGAAGGGGACTCCACTTCACACAATCTAAAATAAAAATACCCTCAAAACCTAGAGAAAACAACAACAGTAATAGTAACTCACTGATGGACCACCACAGGTGGCTGAGAAGAGACCCAAGGCCAAATGATAAATACCGTGGTCCTGGTCAACCGGCTTGAGAGAGGATGGGTGCTGGGCTGGGTCCCCCTTCTCGGTGCCTGGCCAGCTGGCCCCAGGGCGCTGCTGTGGAGGGGCAGCCCCCCCAGCCCAGCTCCCTCCTTCACTTGGAAGCTGATGTTAAGTCAAGGCTTGACACTGGCCTAGGAAGCAGGGATGTCTCCCTAGGGATGCTGCATGCAACAGAAAAGATTATGTGTTCAACCCAAAGTCATGCCACAGGCCCCTGACCGACACCTAGGATTTCTCCATTTCTTCATTATTAATAGCCTTTCTTTCACACCCATCCCAGAGCAGCCTTCCCCACGCCTGTTAGCTGTTGTAACTCCAGGGCTGGGCAAGACAGGGAGGGCCGTGCTCCGCCGACCGCTGCCCACGGCTTCCCAAGCACCCGCGCACATCGCCTGCAAAGCCCGTGCCCACCCGTCCAGGGCACCCAACGCGCTCCCCGTCAGCCAGGCACTGCCAGTCCACACTCTGCCTCTAGACAGAGGTTGAACTTTGTCAAAACCAGCCACACAATCTAATTGCAGAGCTCCTGTTATTTTAACTGGCAGGTATACAGCTAATTGTCCGTCCGGGTTCTGAAATGTGAGGAACAACGTACTACCTAGATGCAGCATTATCATATAGCATAAGCAATGTGTGCCGAAGGGAGTCACAATCACTGTCAGTGACTGGTGACGGCCAGAATGTCTCAACTGATAGATAAATAAATTCCACATTGCTGAAGAGAATTAACGTATTTGTGTATCACAGCACATAAAATACAGGATCATTTAAGGATATCGTCTGCCCTATGGCTTCAGTCTTCACTAAAAAAGAGGCGTGGACAGCTGAAGCCCCCATTTGCTCACAGGAACTGATAAAGTAGTCCTCCTTTCATGTGTGTTATAGACTGCGGTCACCTTAAAAGCTATGCACCGTACATACCATGTAACAGTAAAAGTGGGCTCAATTTCCAGACATCAACAGAACACAACTTGAAATCCGTGATTCCATACGCCAAACACCAACTCTGTTATAAAACTGCTGAGTTCCATAAACTAAATTTTATGGAACCCCCTAGAAGTATATAGTATTTTGATACTGAAGTCAGCAATGGTGTCCTCTTCTGCATTTTAAGTATTTCTGAACATCTAAAGGGAAGTGTTGCTGGATGGCATGTTTTGTTTAATTTTAGTCTTTCATAAGGACTGAGCAAAAATCAGGCCCCTTCATACTGAAGCTACTTGAAAAATAATTTTTAAGTAGTAAGAGGGACAGCCTGCCCTCTAAGATAAGCAGAAAGACAATTTGCACTTTAAAACAAGTTATGGACTTAAAGAAACATGTATCTAAATTTAATTACAAAAACATTTTTTTTTCTGGCACGCCCCTTTCCCTTGTCTTTCAGGGGGTTGTGTGGGGGTTTTTTAAAGTCTTAATAGATAACCCTTAAAATCAGAAGTTTGTGGGTGTAAAAAAATGCTATTATTTGAACATAATCTTACTCTACTATTTCTCCTTTATCCTGCAATAACCTTTAGACTACAAATTTCCAGTAAAAGAAAAAAATAAAGCAAAAAAAAAATCTTCCTTTTTAAGATAAGAATATTATGCCACTTTTGGTAGAAAAAACTCAAGATATTGCTACAGGAAACTGTCTCTAGCTAAAAATCTAGTCAACCTCATTCATCACAATAAAGCATAAGGTTAAAAGTTTATTTGAAATCACTCTCTAGGGTTAAAATCACAGCACCAAAAGTAACAATAAAAGCAAGGATTGCAGAATCACAGTTCCTGCCAAACAAACAATAAATTTACTTATTTCCGTGTTTCAGGTGGCACTGATACAGCCTGATACACTTTGGACTACATTATATTTCCGTTTCCGTGTTCAGGTTTCGTTATTAGATAAACCACAGTCTGACTATATATATCGCTTTCAAGCAATGGTTTTCATAGTCTGTGTCATTGTGCGATTAAGCACACCAAAGTACATGTTAAAACCTTGACTCCTACTGTAATCTAAACCCATCTACACAGCAAGCAGCTCCTGCCAATCTATGAGACATACACTGCCCACAGTTTCCTCTGTTTTATGAAATACAGGCTCCCTCTGAGTTACGAATGCAGGACTAACACAGAGCCGGCAGCCTCTCTCGCAGGTGCCAGGACACCGTCATTCACCTGACCGGTGGTCTCTTGACTCCTCGACTTCCAGAAACTTTGAACCAGCTCATGTGGTAATGCACGAAGGAGCTCAGATGGAAACACACATGTAGGTCTAAACTAGACACGCAGGCGAGACTTTGCACAGTGGGTCTTCGTGAAGTATTGCAATGTCCAATTCAGTGCTCTTGAATTCCATTAAGAACAAATTAAAGGAGCATTTTCTGTCTAACAGTAAGTTGGATCAGGCATGAAAGCACAAGAAAAGTGAAACTCTTGTGGTTAAACAGCCCTTAACTGTGTAAATAGAAAGATAAAAATAATGGTAAAGGTAACAAAAATTGACATTATAGTTGTATTTTCAATACTAACATCTATGATTTTATAACAAAAGCCATGTATATACATGTATGCCTCTGCTTATATTTGTATATATGCATGTATATATCATCAGCACTATTTGAAAGACATCAAAATAGACCCAGATTAAAGCTAAAAGATTCATTTTGATACGAGGCATTTGAGATGGCTGGCAAGCCTTATTAATACATTCCCTGTGTTTTTATATACCTAAAGAAACATCAAAAGTTTTTAACACAAAAATTATATTCTTGCAGCCATAAAGTATACTCCTGTGATTGCATTAGAGCGGCAGTACAGTCTAACTTCTTTGCTTGCTGACAATGGGTTTTGCTACGTTAATTAAATAAGTAATGTGTCTGTGATCTTTATTCATTAAACTTAATACAATAATATCTATGTTGAAGGTTCATATTGGACTCAATCTGGCAAGCCAAATGAAACAGCTTCACTGGAGTTACTCTAAGCTTATTCTTGATGTAACACAGAGCTCTGACAGAAGTTTCCGTGTGAAATCGGTTTACCCCCGCTTCACTTAGTAGTATTCCCCATCAGCAAACACAGTTATCTTCGGAGCAGACAAAAAGGTCTTGTATTAAACAAAGCTATGGAGACCATGAGTCTCCAGGCGACAGGTCATGCTGGGCACGGTGCCCGCCAGCCGGGTGCATTCCTGCGGCCGGCTCTGATGGGCAAAACGCTGCCGGTGTCACCGCGGAGCTCTGTGGTCCAACCGCGGGTGAAAGCCATCAGCTGGAATTAGCCCAAAGGATGGCACTGAGCACAGCTCATCATTTTTAGTAACGAGACTTGAAACAAACAGCAGAGGTTTCACATATGAAACACAAGATCCCCTCGTCTCTGAGATTATCTCCCGGCGAAACGGGAACTGCCCTGCGTCGGCTTTCCCTTTGGAAAAGCTGCTCTGCAGAAGAGCAGCGCCTGTGAGCACAGAGCAGGTGGTGGCCCTGCACCCACAGGCAACGCACCACATAAAACAAGAGAATCTTGCTGCTAGGATTTTAAGACTCCCAAATCTAATTGACTATTCACTGAGACCAACAGCAGTCTTTCCCACAACTCCACTGGCACTGGATTAAGATTTCATGAATAGGAGCAAACGTAGGGTCAAAGTTCAGCATCGAAACCAGAAAGACCTATTACTATTTTTGCTTTCTTAACTAGGCAGGTTACACCTGAACCCTGGCAAAAAGGAAAAAAACAAGCTACTTTTGATTCATGCCGATCCATATTTTATATACAATTAATTCAGGCAACATCGAAAAAGATGATGATGAATAGTAAGGTAATCTTAAATTAAAAAGACTGATTAGTATTTAGGAAACAGGCAGCTGACCCAGCCACCCCCAGTAGCATGACTCACAGGACCATCTTCATATTTGTATTATTTAGCATCTAAAGACCCTAGCCGGGAGTCCTGTTCTGCTAAGAACTTGCATTAAGGACACTGAAATTATCTTCACTGATTAATTTTCTACAGAAAAGAAAATGTTTTCATTAAAATTTTATGTATAAAATGTCATCTTTTGATTCAATTCTCTCAAAATCTAAGAACTAAATACAAAAAAAAAAGAAAAAATGCATCCTCTAGTCAACACGGAAATTACTTTTTTTTCCTGGAGGAAAGCAAGTACTTTCCATGATTTTTCAAGGGCTGGCAGAAAATTGAATTTCCACTGACTGAGGGAGAAGAAATTGACATTAACTCTTCCTCTAACCCTACTCCATATATAATAAAATATAATATAAACTCTTTGTTTAAAACTTCTAAACAGATGAAACATTTTAAAAGACAAGAAGGCAGGAAGTGTTTTTGTCTTCCAGAGTTTAGAGACAGGAAACTGAAGGGATAAATTTAGTAAAGTTTTACAGAAAATAAATATTTGGAACTAGCGAAAGGGACCAATTTCAGGTCTTAGAGGTCCAATACCTTCAAATTAATTTCATTAAATATCAACTTTCCTGGGAAAGTAGTATGGTAAAGCAGTAACTGGAATTAAATGTCACTCGTCTTTAATTTTATTTTTGTCTTATGTTGAAGTACTAAAATTCACTGCTAAGGGTTTGTTTCTTTGTTCCTGTCAGGAACATTCAGAAAGGGGAAAAGTTTATAGCGACACCACGGATCCTAAAGTTACCCTCCGGCTCCCAGTTGCCACTGGAAGCACATCTGCCTTCAGCAACGACAGAGAGGGCCTTTGTGGAAATCCATCTTCCTTTGCTACCTACCCTAATCTTTTCTATCTTTGTTCCAAACCTGCAAAATTAATTTTAGGATGCTGAAGAAATAAAAGACATACATTACACTAGCCAATATGGAAGTCTTAAGCATTAAGTGCTACTACAAAAGGACACAATCCAGAGAAAACACTAATTAAGGAAGGTCCCTTGTAAGTGAACAGCCATAAATAGATGTACAGTGTCTGTCCATTGAGCCATGTGATTGCCCTTTAATAGAATATACATTACAAAGCGCTAAAGAGGCAATAGGAGAGAGGATATGTTAAACTAACCAAAGATTAAAACCTATCTATAATTTGAGTAACCTGCTGAATTTTCAGAAAGCTCAGAGCGTACACCAATACTGCATATATATTTAGATGTTATTTTCAAAGGGCTTTATGCATTTCCCATCACAGCAACTGAAAGCACCGGAGGCAAGAGATGGCCTAACAACCCTTTAAGAATGTAGACATTCCTTTCCATGGAGAAACAAAATATGAGGGTTGCATACCTTCTAATGGTGGAAATCGATGAGACTTGACTGTGCTGTCAATAATACAGTGAAGCTTTATTGAATTCTATTAAAGTTTACAAGATTTTCTAATCAATGTTAACCTATTAAAGATAAGAAGCAGCATGAGTTTTTGTTCACAGAAACTAACAAAAATGAGGAAATTAGATGACAAAGCTGGAGGTTGATTCAAAACCTACTGAGTGCAGTGGGCATCTTTGCACCTCCTTCACTGGGTTTTGGATCTAGACTTTGGTAACGAGGACTTAAACAGCCAAATTAGGTTGCCTAGTCAGTACTAATAAAGTCTTTATGAAGCAGTACCACAATTGCCAGATTTGTAAACTGAATAGGTAGTGAAAAACTATGGTCACAGGAACAGACTCAGAGTCCACCTCATCAGACAGCAGACCTCCAAGGGAAGCCAGCAGCAAATCCTCTGGAAGAAGCATCCTTTAACACTGTAGAAATCACAGATGCACACATCCATTGATTACGCTGTAACTGGTAGTTACCAGGGGTACACAAGGTGATAGCCTTCTAATCTAACTATGTCCATTTCCAAAATTACAGACGATAGCCCTGACTAGTGATCTTTGATAATCCTTTCAAAGTATGTTTCTGTTTTGGCATTCCAAAATAAATTTGGGTTGTCTTCAAATAAGCTGCATTTACAGATCATTAAAAGATGTATTAATACTAAATCAACCCTCAAACCCAGCTACCATCTCATGGTATGTTTGAATGGTGTTACGTTTCCTACACTTAGCATAAGAAATAACTACAGTACTTTCTCCTTATGGCCTGCTCTCAGTCTTCTTCTGTGTATGTATGTGAATAAATGTGTACGTATGGCAGTAAATGCATACGTATGTATACACTTAAGTAGGCATATGTATCTGTGCATGTGTGGATTTACATAACTAAGTATATATACATGTACAGAGAGACAGGGCCAATCAGCGAACCTGATTTAACTCTGGGTGTAAGCACACCAACTGCAGCTATGGAACTCCCCCCAAAAAATATCTAGTAGAAAGTTTACAGGTCTTTTCTGTTTCTTCAGATGAGATTTTGAATAAAATAAACTATGTCTAATAAACACGCAGATCTTACTGACTTGATCCATAGACATATACACATCTCCACCATGCACACAACTTGCTGAAAAGGAAATGCCATGCATTTCCAGTTATGTTAGTCTAAAATGAGCAAAAGTAAGATTTCCTGGAAAAAAAGTTTTAATCTGGGAGGAGACAGACAGAAAGCATTGAAGAAAAGGCAAGGATGAAGGAATGCCAAGGTGCTATATGGTAACAGCTGTGTTCTGCTGCCATCCTGAAATTCTGTGCACTGAACGGCAACCTGACAGACACAGGGCTAAAACTGTTGCCAGGGATCAGTGCCACACAAATGCATCCCGGGCAAACACATCTCTCTGCAGACACAGTGGCTCCATCCCAAGGTTTCCACCATACTGACAGATCATCTCGGTGTAGGAATTATCCCCGAGGCATATGATCCACTGAGCTCAGAGGCGAACCCAGTAGAGATGTGCTGCCAAATGGATGGAAGCAGAGACACACATACATGCAGGTCCCTTACACCCTTCAGGCACAGCAATTCTCTGTCTGGGGCAACTGGTGTGGGAACCCAGACAGGTGACCACTGGTTAAACTCACTCCTGACCTCACCAGCAGAAGCCTTTCCCTGTGCATTATAATGATGCACATTACTATGACCCAATTTTCCTTGAAACACTCTAAACTTTTGGCTGGGATTGAGTTTACCGCGACTGCTACTGCCAGTCCAAGCACACATCATTAAGTGGAACTTAATAGGTGAAACTGAGATACTGAGGTTTTAAAAAGCTAGTGCAACTGCTGCATAAGAGGCGGTCTTGTAAGAGTCTTGTGAGAGTTTTGCTGGAAATTCCAATGGTTTGTGCTTTGTCAGAGGAAAATTTGGTTCACGTAACATATCTGTCTTTTAGAAGAGAGCCAACAGCAAACATTCTTTCTCACATGTTCCTGCCATTAATTTATTATTTTATGGACAAGCATCTCAAGCTACCTCAACTGAGAGATCAGTGTCTCATCATGCAACTGGAAACATGCATGAAAATAGAAAGGTGATGGCCCTTGCACTGAAGAGTTTAAGAATTCCAAAAAAAAAAATTAGAGCAGTAGGAGTTGGGAACTGCAATAACTTTAAGCATCTGGGTCTCAGTAGCGAAGATCAGACAAAAGAATACAGAAATATACCCCATCTCTGAAGACACAGGAGCTACATCACTGATGTCTGTATATTTAAGTGCTTTTCAGCCCCCTTTAACCCATTCTGCTAGTCTCCATCCTCTTCCTCTTTTACAATGCACTATTCACTGAGAACAGCTGTGAAGGACCAGAGAACAGAAAACTTTCTGACACCACTAGCCATCCAACCCCCAAGTAGTACTACCCCTCATCTGCCTGCTGATTGTATAGATTTGCGTAGGTTTTATCTGTCTTCTCAATGCATGAATTAGGTTTCTCTGCTTCTTTGCAGAAGCTACACTGAACAATTCCTAAATTTTGCCCAAAACTAAAAATAAAATGGAAATAATATCTACTGCATTGGCAAAAATCTAAATGCTTTCATCTTCTCCCTTTCTCTTTCTTCATCCCCAATCACAAAACCTTTGCGGGCAATTGCTGCAGTTGATGCTGCAACCATTGAAGGATTATTGTATGTCTGTGTGCTCTTCTTATAAAGATGAAATTTCTAAGCACAGAAAGCAGTAAGACTCATGTCCTTAGTTCGTTTGTTCAGACCTAGTTATTGAGGCATAAATAGCATGCTGTATAACACCATGAAATGACCTAGGAGTGCCTATAATAGAGGTACAGCGAGACCTAGAAAAACAGAGTACCCAACATTAAAACAGAAGACCAGCACTACCTGATTTCCTCGCCTTGATCTTACATAGCTTTGGCAAATAACACAGGATTTTCCCCTTTTGCAATAGATGGAGCTCCGTATGTGATTATCTTAGAGGAACATGCAAAGCTTGAATGCTAACATTAAAAAACTCACAACCTTTCATCTTCATTCTTCCCTCTCCCCCCCTCAAAAAGAGCTTTCTTCCAAGAGTGCATTAATTTGAAGCTATCACAAGTAAAATTCGTTGCTGCATTTGATCTGTTTGTTTTAAGAATACGAGAACAATATGAATGAGCATGAAAAATGACAGGTTAAATGATCCCTCCTGAGTCACTGTGGTCCATCATCTCACATTTAATTACATTTTAAAATAAAACAAGCATACACTTGAACTGACAGAGCATAATGGCTGCTTTGGTGCTGCTGTAGACGTGCAGGTAAAGACTTAAAGAAACACATGGATTACTGACCTGACAGGCCTTGACAGTAATCCCAAACAGCCGTTATGGTCTCTACTGTAAATTCGTCTTATTTCGTAGACCCCTGACACAAGGGATGGCAACAAGATAAAGGTTTAGAATAGAAATGCTGACACAACCTTATCTATAGCTGTGCAAATGGTGCCACTATAATTAAACTTTACAACTTGAGCACCACTAGCTAAGTTGCTAGTTTTTAATCATATTAATCAGAGCTTGGATGTTTCAATTGCCATATATTCACATGCAGCGTGCACTATAAAAATAAAAAGATTCCTAGCCGCTAAAGATCATAGCTGTTATGAAACACAGAAGTATATCCAGACACTTCTCTATAAGTGCAAAATACACTGAATGAAAACCTCAGTCGCTTATCCATTTTTTTGCTTTGTCTCCCAGTACATGGGTTTGACATAATAGCCACAGAAAGTACTCTGAATACATTACAAGAATAGGACTGAATAGTAAAAAAGCTTCATTAAGATCTGCCCTGTGTGTTTCAAATTTTCCTATCAGCAGTAAAACAAGTCTACTGTCTTCAGTGCTAATGACAGTCAGAAGGCTGCTCTTTCAGAGGCAGGCACTGAGATTACTCTTCAGGCACCGCTCTGGTCTTTAAAAGCCAGCTTTCCAGCGCCAGCGAGGAGGGGGTGGCAAAACTCTCACCGCTTTCCGTGGTCTGAGATTTGGAGCCTGGGAATGTTTTATGTAAATATTTCTCTTCACATTTTCTCTTCATTTGTCCGAGTGATTTACAGTTTTACTTCATCAAGGAAAGTTTCCCCTCAAAAAAAAAAGCTATATTTGGTGCAAACTGAACAGATACTGTATCGGAGCTGAAACCCTCTATTTTGACCAAGTAGGTATTGCTAACTACAACAATGAAATCAATCTAGAAATAAAATTTGGTTGCTTACCTCTGCCTATTACCCTGAATTTGCAAATCCTTGCATGCTGCATGCCAGTTTACATGTACCGTGTGATACATTCCCACCCTGTCAATGCCTACTCTTTTACGGTACCAGTTTTATAACACTTTCCGTAGACAATTGTGCTTTAAGATGGGTGGCACAGGTAGGCAGGCTGTGTGTCACAAGAAGTCCTGTAAGGAATTAAATGGAAAGAGGATGCCTGTAATCATGTGTGGCGGAACAGAGTATGCCATGGGCATTTCTGAAAATGCTAAGAGCTGTAGCAATGCATAGGAGTTGCCATAGTGTTATTCTGACCCCTGAAGGATGGAAACAGAGTTAACTTCATATCCTTTTTTTCCAATTTACTCAGTATACTCTGTGAATGTCAAACTCTAAACTACATTAGCAGGATTTATTAGTGCTTGACTAGACTTATCCTCCAGAAATATGAAAATAGTCATGAACTAATGGTGAGCCAACTTTAAAATACTGATGGTTTCAGGGAAGCAGAGGGAAAAAAAAAAATGATTTTTCAGGCTGGTTCCATGGTAAAACTACTATGAGTTTGATAGTGCATTAAATCTAGTAGGTATGTGAAGATCACGTTTATCAAGAGATGTAAAATCCACTCTGCCCTCACCTCCTCTCAGCTAGAAAGTATTTTACTTACATTTTGCTAAAATGAATTCAGAGAGAAGTGGGGAAGGACATAGGCCACTGGTGATAAGATCACTCATTTCAGCTGAGTTCAGATTTCATCAGGCTTACGTTTTTCAGAAAACGCATCTGTTAGAGGTGTGGGGCCTCAGCAGTGCCTTTGCAAGCTTATCTGTCTTCAAGGAGTACTCTTCCTCCACCACCACCCCCCCCCAACAGATAGGAATAGTGATTTATAATTCTAAAATGGATATTGAAGTAAAGTATATCCTGATACTGCTATCTCTGTGGACAATTCACTAAAAAAGTCCATCTGGGTTAAACTGGTGGGACTCCTGTCACACCTTTGATCTTCACCTACTCACTTCAGAGATGCTTGCAATGCATTAATGGACCACCTTTTGGGTTCCCTGTAAATGTAACAGGTAGATCAGGCTGTTCTATCTGACAGTACCTTCTTCTAAAGTCAGTCACGCTGTACTCTAAAATACCGAAGCAGCATGCTGCTAAAGCTGCGAGGCAGTCATTGCACACACCGAGAGACAACACGATCTACATTAAGCACCACACATACTCAGGGCGAAACTGCACAAGCTCTGCCGTGAGCACTGGAAGAGGAGTCAGCAGAACGACATGTTTGGAGGTAGGCGACGGCAAGGGGAGAGGACGATCAATTTTAATTTCGGTTTTGTTCCTTCTCCACTCAGTTGTTGCCATGCACTGAAGTCCTAGGTTGCCGTGTGACCTTGCCGAGGAGCAGGCAGCCGGATCTGCTCAATGGGACCATTGTGCAGCCTTGCAGGGGCTTTTCTGGAGACCTCTCCGCGGGTGTGGCTGAACCAGCAACCAG
Organism: Cariama cristata; assembly: GCF_000690535.1. Lineage (NCBI taxonomy): Eukaryota > Metazoa > Chordata > Aves > Cariamiformes > Cariamidae > Cariama > Cariama cristata. The sequence goes on along the minus strand of NW_009624040.1, from coordinate 1,537 downwards.
GCAGCCACCTCCTTCCTGAACGCCCTGTCCCGGGGAAACTCCGCCAGGAGCACGCTGATGCAGAAGGCAGCCTGTGAGAGGCAAACCCCTTGTCAGGAGCCCAGCAAGGATCTCCCCTCCTCTGCCCAGGTCTCCATCCCCCGCTGCCGGGAGCACTATAAAGTTAACTCAAATGATAGATACGCTATATAAGCACATTATTCCACTATCGGCGACTGATGCCGCTGATGTAATCAAGTTACATAATCGCCGTCTTTGCACACATACATCCATCTTCCTACAGATAGATCTGCATATCTTCTTCCATCCATTATGCATGAACCCACCAGCAGTACATAAGGGTACGTATTTTCACACACACTACATAACTTTAGCATTGCAGTGCACTGCACTGCACAACGTCATCACTATCGATTCCCTCAACCTTCCCCATTTCCTCTATCAGAATTGATTTTGCAGAGAAAGATTACCAATGTGCATTGCTTGGATCCCTTTAAATCTTTAAACGCTGAAGTGCTTCGCTGGCTCACTTCTGTTCTTAAGACGAGGATCTTTTCTCTCCTTTTTCTCCCTGTCTCACTTCACACCACAACCAACAGAGGAATTAATTCACACACAGTCCCTCAGCCAGATGCATATATGTATGAAATACCAAAGATAGCATCTCTGTTTGCAAATCTTCAACTCCCATACACGTGGTCTGAGGTTTCAGTAGGTAAGTTATTGGGTGAAAAAAAAAAATATTTTATAAGAGCAGCTGGATGAAAGATTTTCAGGCTAGTGACATTTACGGTATTTCTCTACTATCAAGCTCAGATTTTGGGGTTTTTTTTTTTACCATCCATCAGTTTATAATTTCTTTGCAGGATTTACAGGAACAGTTGTAATCCCAAATTACCAGTGGCATTTAACCCCCTTAGCACCAGAGCACTGTACCACAATCAACAAGGATCACCACCTTAAAGTTTAACAACTTGAAAAGCAGGATTTCTCTACCTCCACTGCAGCTATGAAATGCAGCAGAATGCTGCACAGAGTTGGAAACATTTGTTTTAACCAGTCGATGGGACCCGACCTCGGATTAAACAGATTCCACCACGAAGAGCTTCTTTACTATCACATACCCTGTTCAGTCAAAAATATTACAACCAGGAAAAAAAGAAAATTAAAAAAAAAAGGGAGAAAATGAAAGACCCCTTGCTTTTACAGTACTCTCCCAAATCCATAGGATTCAAGAATAGAGAGGGAGGAAGAGATCTTTAATTTTTTTTTTTTTTTATCACAAACAGCACTCCGCAGAAGACCTACTGCAGTTATTCCAGTCAACTGCCCATAACGGCTGGAGCCCCTCGCATCAGGGTAATGCAGCAATCCCGAAGGTACCCATTTCAACCACACGCCACCAAGTTTAGCAGTGCCGGGCTTTTGCCTGGATAAAATGACCTTACCCACAGGAGTCTCCCGAAGTATCCCTCCGGTGCGGTCGGTCAGCGAGGCGAGTGCCGGTCACCACACTGCGCACTCGGCCGGAGAAGCC
>NW_009624039.1:0-31726 GCF_000690535.1 Cariama cristata | reverse complement strand
TTTACGACTTTTTACTCACTCAACAGAAGGCGGCCAGCAGTGACCTTGGTTCTCATGGGGATAAGTATAAACATGGGCCTCTCTGCATACCAATCCTACCAATACTTCAGCAGCAACTATAAACATCGAGCGTTATCAGGTCTGAAACGCAGACACTGTCTGAAAAACAAGTGGCTGTACTGTCAGAAAATGAAGCTACTTAGAAGATTTGACTGAAAGAAAAAATCCTGAAAGGAGAAAATAGCCGTTTTAGCCAAACCAGGACAGTTTCTGATAAAGTTATTTCTTTATACCCTAGTTGCAGCAAAGGGTCTTACAGGAATTCTTATGGGCTGCTGAGAGAAAACACATACATACACACAGACATTAATATGTATTTGGTGCATATTTAGCTTTCATTGGACAATTTTTTTTGTCCAGAAAATATCGAAGTGTTTCCTTCCAACTTCTGTTTCATTGCACGAGGCTCTGTAAGTGCTTTGTCAACATTAATGCTTCTTACAATGTTTTGCTTAGCTTTTTTTTTTAGCAGAAGCATCTCAAATGTTATCTCCTTTTAAGACAGAGCAAGTAATGCATTGGCTAATACAGCAGACTACAAATACAATTCATACAAAAAATGCTAGGAAAAAAGGAAGAAGAGAGCAGAAAAAAAGGAACTCACCACCATCGGGACTGTTATAATGCATTGTCATTGCCATTTCATGGCAAATGCTGGGATATGTGGAAAATGGCAATTAATTGTCTGTGCAAGCATCTGTCTTGCTCCTTCCTTAAAGCAGGTATGCCAGTGGATTCAGCAATGGAGGGGGCCAGGCTGCAGAAGAAGGGACTCAAAGAGAGTTTGAGGACTCATTGGGTCTGTCTCTGCATCGAGGCACAATCAGTTATGGCTGGAGAAATTGTAAGCTCTCATCAATGTTTTCTAGTGCTTTACAGATATTAGAAAATTGTTTGTTTGTTTGTTTGTTTTCTGATGTCTGAGTTATTTTACCATAATTTAAACTGGTTACTGCTTTTCCCATCCCCTTGTATATGGAAAATTGTTTGTTAGTCTTCCCTTTGAAGGAAAGGTATTTATCACTTTTCCCCCACAATCTTCTCTTAGTTATACAGGTCAAGTATAATGCTTTCCATCTCTCTTAATGGGCCATATTTTCTACATCAAACATTTGTTGTTCTTCCCATTTTTTTCTGAGCCCTTTCCCAGCAGTCTTCATCTTTCTTGAAGAGTGGTGCCCAGGACATCATACAACAGACAAATTCTTTCTGATGCTGGGTGGAAAGGAGGGTTTCTATGCCATGTAGAAAGTTTCCGTTTAAAATTTCCAGTATAAAATTTGCTCTTTTCACGGTTTTGCCTTTTGTTGCTTAACATGTTATCTTTTGAATAACTGAAACATCCAGATAGTTTGTAAAGAATTTCTTATTTGCTAGTTTGGTTGTCACAGCTGAAGTTCAAAAGTACTGCTTTTTGCATGACTAAAGCTGCACATTCATTATTTCAGTGCATTAAGATAATTTTGAATTCTCCTGCATGCCAGCATGCTATTATACCTTCCAGGCTGTTCTCATTTGTCAATTTAAGAAGTGTACAACCTATTCCGTGTTCCAAGCCGTTAATGATAATACTGAATAGCATCAGATTAGCAAATTGATATCAGTGTTTGTCCTGAATGAGCCCTTTGCACTTGCTAGGCAGCTGAACCACGGAGTAAACACCAGCACGAATTGAGCCACGTGGAGGCATGGGAGTAGTTTACGGCTCCAGATTTTGACTTCACTGTACCTGACTGGTAACCAGGATTCAGGTGGTTAGGAGGGGAAAAATAACAGCCCTCCTATACTAAAGATTTGCACCTTGCAATATGTGGCTGCAAGGCATTAGAAGAGGATAGGTTTGCCTTGGGACAATTCTGTGGCATGTATTCAAGATGCGTTGTTTTTCCTAAGTTTGTAGTTTTGGCTGATGTTGATAGATTTCATTGAGGAAAGGAAGAAGTTTTGGCAATAAAGGTGAAAGAACATTTTCTCCATACTTGCGAAATAACTATCAGTCAGAACATGAGAAAGACAAATTGTTCCTCTAGGACAATTCAGAGAGCAGGCTACTTCGCCATCAGAGTACAGCTTGCAGACAACCTGTGAAAGCACAATCAGTATGGGTGCTGTATGTTTAGGAAATACAGGTGTAGAAGGAACTGGTGACAATCTAAGAGTTCCATTTTAAGCACAGCTTGGGGCAGGAGATTTGGTACCAGCTTTAACAGGGTCAGATCTGTACAATGAAATTCTGTTGCATTCTGCTGAGCCTCAAATAGTAGCGGGGGCGGAGATTGTGCTGGGATATGTGAAATGTAAATGGAAGTTAAAGTTATGCTGGGAAGTGACGACACAATTCTTTGTCTTTAAGAAGTAGAACAAATAGAATATTTAAAAAAAAAATAATCCTTGCAGCACTATCTCTTCTCTTTGTTTGTTGTTTGCAAGACCTTGAGCTCTGTTCCTCCCCCAGGTACAAATGTCTGATTGGATTATTAATATTGCGTCAACTTTAAGCTTGTTTGTTTTAGCCTTGAGTCACTAAATTTTATTTTTCCTAAAACCAGCTGTCAATTTCAAATGCTAGTTAAAATAGCAAGTCCAGATTTGAAAATCACAAAACACTCATTTGAGCAGAGGGCATGTTTTGGTGCCAAATTTATCTTCTCTTCACCTTCCTTTTATGCGACTCTATTCATCTGTCTATCTCTTGGTATATCATTAAATTGGCTGGGGAACAGATTTTTGTCCAGTGCTTATATAGCAGCCAACACAGTGAAGTTCTGGCTTAGGCTACTGTGTGCTTCACCTGTGCAATTTGAATTGCACCTTGTCAACTAAAACTTACTGGTAGCTGCATTACTGCATTGCACTGTTATAGTTGCAGGTTTGCTGTCCAAGAGACATATTCTTTCATCACTATAATTTTATGGAACTACCAATGCTCACATCTATACATTGAAAAGTTATTTGCCTTTTGAATGCTTTATCTGGAAAAGGTCACAACAGAATCTGCACAAGCGCAGAAAAGGATGTCTGGGACTATAAAGATACAGTACAGTTATTTCTCATAAGCTCATAAGCCATGACTTAGTACCAAATGGAAATTAGAATTACTTGATTACTTGACAGGCAGTTTGAAACCAGCACAGTGGAATACTCTTTCACAAGATACGCACTTCAGTTCTGGAACACATTGCTGCAGCTGTGGATTCACAAAATAAGTGTTATTAAATGCAAGGACACAGATATCTTAGGAAGTCCTGGATTATCAACATTGGAAAATTAGATGGATATACGGGGGAAATTATCTCACTGTAAACTTGCTTTTTAGTTTTTGGGGTTTGGTTTTTTTTTTTAATGTTTGATTTTTTTATTCTAATAGCTCTTCCCAAGGCATCAGCTACTTTCTAGTAGAAACACTTCATCATGACATGACCTGCTTGGATCTTCAACTCGCTGCAGCCGCTGTTACATAGGTAGAAGCCATCTGTGCTGGATAACTCCTAGTCTGCAGTTCTAGGACAACAGTGCTGGGAAGCTTCAAGCGTCACTTGCTTGTAGCCAGAAGGTCTCCAAGCAATTTGTTCAATTTAATGAACATTGGAAAAACAAATTGATCTGTGATGATTTTGTAATCAAAATGAGAGTTTGAGCAGAAGAATCAGTGACACTGTCCAAACCATTTGTGTGTGCATTTTTTCTTCTCCATGAGTGATTTCATGTAGGATAACTTGAGATTTGGCTTGGGTAAACAGGTCGCTTCTAATTTAGTAGGAGAGAAGACTCTTGTTGGATTCATGACAGTACATAGAAGGTCACTCTTACTTACCTGTCCTCATCAGACTAACGTTATAGACATAGAGCCCCACACATGCAGACTTTTGGCTCTAGCTGTATCTACAAAATATGCTACAGGTGCCCTCTGCCTCACACCAAGCCTCCCTTTGGCCAGGCTAGAGGGAGGCTCCCTTCTTGCCCATGTGAATCACTTCTCTCAGTCCGAGGAAGTTCGCTTTGTCTCTGCTGCGCAATCCTGTCGCAGCTCACATGAGCAAAGTTAGCGCAACCACCCCCTGTCCACCTGGGGAAGGAGAGGTAAGCAGAAAGAGGACGAGGGTGGATTAGGAAGGGTGCTTAACAATTCCCATGCTTGGTCATGAAGGCCATGACAGTTCATTTGAAGGCCACAAAGTGCAGTTCTGGGAAGCTGTGGGTTTTTTCTGCTGTGTTTAACTGTTTGTCTTGTATTCAGCCCAGTCACAAAACAGAACATACGCACTGTCTGCTGAAGGTTAGAGTCCTCTGATATGTTTCCGGGATGAACAGAAGTTTTTTCTGCTTGACTTTCATGCTTTAAAAGTAAATAAACAAATAACTAAATAAAAGCTCAAGGGCACACACACACTCTTGGTTCTCATCACCTTGCTCAGTCATCCACAGCACGAACAGCAAGTTGTATATGTGGTTACATCTGCTTCCATGTGGTTCTGAGTGTTCAGCATGAAAAAGGGAAAAGATGGTGCATTTTGAAAATAAGTAATACCATCAATTAAAACTAAGGTTACATTTTGCTTTCAGATATATTCACATGGAAGAGATTTTTTCATCAAGACTCGTTTATGATTATGCTAGTAAAGATAGCAAAGCAGCTGTAAAATCTCTGTTAGGGCATAAAGGCCACTCAAACCACTCAAATTAAAATCAGATCCCTGCAGTGAGTCCCAAATTTGAGCAGCATGGCAGAAGCACATTTATTTCTAAGTGTCTGCAGCCACGCCAGAGTTTAAGGCTCTGAGCTGATCCAGACCTGAGGGCTCTTTTAATCTGTGCTGTCATCTACACTGCCAACAGACAATTTCATAATCAGGTGGTAGAAGTAATTTTTTCTTTAATTTTTTAGTACCAAGTTCACTACACACTTGTGAAGCCTTACTGAGATCAGATGAAGGCAGCCAGTAAGATGAATGAATGATAGTTCTGTATTGTCTGTGGTTTTATATCAGGGGTTTTCAAATCCTCATTAAGACCTCTTTTTCCACTGATCTTGGATAGTTTGAGGTCTGTTGTAGCTGGAACTGTTAAAGAGTGGCACTCAGCTAGCGTGAGATTAAATTTTCTTAAATGAATAGTTGCAAGGATAATATTATCCACAATTTTACCATAATCTTACCAAAAACATCTTTTCAGAAAATGGTCAGTCTACAGAGCTTGACCTGGCTAGATGTGCAATGCAGGTAGGAGTTACCAACTTTAAGTCCCATACTTGTTTTTGCTTCTCTCTATGAAACATGAATACAGTGGTCTCATTTTGCTTACTTGTTTTTGAGGCAAGGCAGGGGAGAGGTAAGGCTTTTGCTCAAGAAGTTAACATGAAGCCACTTCCAACATTTCTAATTTTCAAAGTGAAAGATGAACTGTTACATTACTGTGGCATCAGATTAGACTGATTGAACTTATGCACATTTTAGATTGAACATTTATTTCAGTCAGGGTTACCTATGAGAGAGAGAAAAGAGAGCGCAAATTATTTCTGGTTTGTGTGCAAAATCAGAGGGTTCATATACTTTGCCTGGTAAGCATGGGTTTGCTTTTAATGCAAAGAATACAGTCTGTGGTATTCACTCTACAAAGTATAGAGAAATTATAAAGTATATATTTTAGATGCTAAAAACATTTCTGAACAAATTTACTAGGTAGTCTTTTTTTCTAAAACACATATTTGTTTTTTGCTTCTCATAAAAATACAGAACTTATGCTTACCATCTTCATTCTTCATTGTGTAGGAAAGTAACAGCTTACTTATTTTTAATTATCTCTGCCATGGAAAGGAGTTGTTAAATTGTTGGGGCTTTTCTAGGATCTGAGTGAATATTTCAATAATGGTATTTCATGTATTGACATCAAAAAATATTTTATTTCTTATTTTAAATCAAAGCATGATGTTATACAAACATAGTTAGAGAAATGTATTTGTCGCCCAAGTGTGGGCTTGAAACAAACTGCTCATGTTTCTTTTTTCCAGCGTCTTTGCAGTTTTCTGCTGATTTGGAGAATCATATTTTTGAATCCTCTCGTGTGTATCATAAGGCTCTTGGTTGCTAGTGAAATACAAGAGGAACTGATAGAAAGGCAGATATTGGTGATAAAGGACTCGGAGACACTTGGGAATGTTCTCTCAGCAGGGGTGTCCTGGGGTTAGTCAAGCTTTCTAAATGCATCAGCTCAAGAGGGTATAACAGGAGAAAGTGAACATGGTCATCAAGCAAGAGCGGTGAGTGGTGGATGCATTTCATTTGGCACGTCAAATTTCACAAGTGTTACTAGGCTGGTGTTTTTTAGGATGGAGGTGCTTTGGGACCAGCCGGTTGTGAGGTCCCTAAACAGAGAGTTTGAACATGTTAGAAATACTGGAAATAACTTTCTAGATCATACTCTAGCTGATTTATTTGATTGACTGAAGCTTGTCTGTTGCTGAAGCAGAAGGGGAGTTTGTATAGTGCTTCGTCAGATAGTATCCTCAGCAAGATTTTGAGTGAGTTTGGTAACCATGATTAAGGGTAGTATTACTTCTCAAATAGGGAGTTAATGTTTTATTAAGCACAGAGTTTAAAAGGGCTCTGATACTTCAAAGTCCTTTATGTACTGGGTTGCAAGTCAGAGATTATTGCTCTGGAAGTTTATTATTCTCTGTGTAACACAGAAGAAACTAAAACTGCACAAGAAAACAGACAATAACTTCTTTGGTGATGTTAGGAGTTCAATATTTTTCAATTGTCCTTATTTTTGCTGGGTTCACACCCTTTCTTTGCTTGTGCTGTGACAAAAGGCAACAGAAAGATTGATTTCACTGTGGAGGTTCAGTCTGGATGTTTCAGGTGAAAGCGTACAGAAATGACAAGATAAACCTTCCTTGTCCAGGCCTTTGAGGTCTGTAGATGTGAGAGATTATTACATTTGTAATTAAGCTGTTTGAGTGCAAATGGGATAGTAAAAAGCACAGTTTTCCGCATTTAATTTCTGATACATGCACCCGTGTGCAGACTTCACTTTCATCTCTACTCGCCTGCATCCCAAGGACATGTATACACGTGTGTCTAGAGAGGATTATTTTCCTCTGTCAGGTTTTACACCGTGAAGGAGGAATCCCTTGACCTTGCTTGATGGGTTGCCCCAGTGGACTCCTACTTTTCCTGTGGTTCAGCTTAGTTTTAAGCTAATATTTGTATAGTCTGACATATGGCATCTGGCTGAGCAGGGTATACATCCCATCACCCACGTACTGCGTATGACTTTTTATGAGCCAACTACTCCTAAGTGACTAGAACAGCTGAGACCACCACACAAGACATGTTGTGGATGGGAGTCATGCACTTCACTCATAAGAGAGAAGCAACAATATATTTTATTGATAGAACAAACTTCAATGGTAAACGTGACAATGGTTTAACAAGATTCGATGGCAAGATGCACTTGAGCATTTACTGCGCAGAGGACAGGGTCAGACAAAACTGTCAGGGAGACCCTCCCATTGAGTCATGAGGTTCAGAAAGGACCTCATTGCGTTCTAAACTCCTTCTCAGAGGAGGGTTTAGGTGCAGCTGGATCCAGACTTGGTTCCAGACTTAGTTAACGGTTTATGTCTGAAGGATTATATATGCACAATTGATCCTTTCTATCACTTAGCTAAGATTTCAAAGTTTCAGCGCACTTATTCCCAATTCACTTACCAAGCATGTGACGCCATAAGGATTCTCTCAACCTCAAGGAGTAACCTTGAGAGGCGTGCCTACTGAAGAGGAGATCCTGGCGTGCAGCCTGCTGCCGTGCAGGAGAGCTCAACAGGCCCTGGGCTGTCCGCTATTTATGGAGTAAGATAATTGACTCATAGTCATATTTGCATACTGACTACAGATGTTAGTTTCTTCCACACTTGGCTTGAGTTGGACCTTGGCCAGCACTATGGTTAGGTGGGTGCATTGCTCAAATCAGTCCTTGGCTATTGTGTTGTTATCTGTCTCCCCTGAATCCACTTTGAGCCAGATGCAGCCACCATGACCAGACACATCCATTACAGTCGCCACCGGTGGTTATCACTTGAGCAGGGTTATAGGAAATAAAGGTCAGGTTGGCAGTGGGGGGGAACACACTGTCACAAGACACCACTAAGCAGATTAAGTCTCGCAGAAAGCAAATGGTGTGGGGTCACAGGGACCCTGTAGCTTTGTTTGCAGTAAAACTGAGCTTTAACTTTTTTTTTTTAGAAAAGACTGGCAGGCAGGAAAGAGGTGCACACTACTTACACGTTACTTCACTGTGCGCTAAGCTAATGATTAAATAGAATTGAGTAACATTTGTCAACAAATGAGAGTGAAACTTTTGCATGAGGAAATAAAATCAAGAAATTGTCATGAATTAAACCATTGGAAAAATAGCATGAGATGTACATGATTATTTTTAGGTCTTTATCTATATGCATTTTTTGAAAATATGTGTATTACTTGAAATCTTACAACCATTATCCAGTCTGCCATAGAAATATGTTCTCCTTCCCCTCCCCTTTCCTTTTCCATATGTTTCAATTTTTAAACTTGCATGTATCTTGATATCTTGATACAAGTTAAAAACCCTCTTTAGCAATTCCCAAATGTATTCAATATCGCCTTTTTCTCACACACAAACCTCTCATTGGCTTACCTCTTACACCAGTCTTGGTCTCCAAAAAAGCAACTAGCGGAAGTCTTGCAGTAAAAAGTACAAAAATTGTGTGCCATAGGACAAAGCAAGTATGCCAGCTATTCCTGTTTCGACTGATTGGAAAAAAAACAAACAACAAAACCTGGAGAGCCAATAACACATGAACTTATTGACCTTTGTGCCGCGGTAGTTTCTGTAATTATTGAACAGCTGGAATGGGCTGAGGGCTAAGAACGAGAATTTGGGGGTTGGCCTAGGCGGTGAGATAAGGTTACATATAAGGTGGCTGCAGTGGATTTGGGAACACTAACGGAGTATATTCCCTGGTGCACAGCTCAGCGAGCTTGGACACTGGAACCATGAGCGGATGCCCCTTTGCGGGGAACAATTACCTGTGAGTCCCTCGTCCCTGTGTTTTGCTTGATAATGTTAATTCAAACGATACAATGCTAATGTAAAATATGAAAGGTCAGACTGGAATTAATGATTATCAACAAATAGACAGCTGTAGCTGTCACTAAAGGAAAAGATATTGTACAAGAACTTGTCCGAGCGCTTGTTATTTGATGAACTAGATGTAATGCTACTTGCTGTTACTGTGATGAGGTATTTCAGGTGTACTGTTTTTCTCAAAAGCCTGCTTTAGTGGTTCAGTTTCTCGAAATAAAGCATTTTTTGAATTGTAGATGCATCTGTTAGTAAAAAGGCAGGTATATTCATAGTTCTTTAATTAAATAGTTTATATATTTACTTAATTTTCTTCTTAGATTTAATTTTAACAAGCTATCTCTGGAAGATGAAAAAGATGACAAATCACAAGAAGGGATAAATAAAGCCAGCAAAGGTGGACTTGTGTATGGAGACTACCTACAAGTAAGTTTAAGGATTTCAAGTTTACCGGTCTGGTTCCTCTTAAGACTTGAGCCAGGACCTGTGATTGACACTTCTTCAAGCAGTCAGCCAGTCACTAAGACAGGTCTCCAAGTGCCCTTCGTCTACCTGAGCTCTCCACATGTAGTTATGGGTGCCTGTCTCAACTGGGATGGTGCAGGTGGACTGTGGGATGGCTTCTCAGACTGCAGGGAAGCTGGATATTTTGGGTTTTTTTCTCAGACTGCAGGGAAGCTGGATATTTTGGGGGTTTTGGTAGGGAATTATTTATATTGGTAAGCCTAAACTGTGAAGTGGTGCACCACAAAAGGCTTTCCTTGGTCTGACAATCACCACTTGGCAATTTCTCCATGTCAGCAGGCCTTGTGCAACTTCCCCAAATTATTGCATGAAAGCTCAGAATATTTGGCTGGAAAAATATATTGCAGAAATCTAGGGGGTGGGATGACGACTAGGGGACACACACAAAAAAAACCCAAACAAACAAAAAACCAGAACAACTAGAAGTAATGAAGAAATAAGTAACAATAAAATACCAGAAGTAATAAAAGAATCCAAACTTTTTTTTTTTTTTTTTTTTTTTTTTTTTTTTTTTTTTTTAATTCAATCTCATTTTCTCTAGTTTGTTATTGTGAACGGAAGACTGATTTGTTGACACACTATATGGAATCTTGCAAAGATTTCTTTTAAAACAACTATGATTAGATTGTAAATTTGACTTAGTAAAAAAAAAAATAGTAAATGCCAGAACTGAAATAACTAGTACAGCCTTAAATCAAAGCTCTTGTGCAGATGCATGACTACACAGAATTTTACCACAGGAACTTTGTTTTCATGGCACGCGACAGTATAGATGTAAGATCTGGAAAACATGCTGGATATTTTGGTTTCTCTTTTTTTATAATTCAAAATACCTTAAAGTGATTTTTCAAACTTTATTACTTGAGGTATCTAAATGTTCCATTTTAGGCAAGATGTTTTTTTTTTTAAATTAAAAGGTGAAAATGACACCTGAGACTGTTTGGTCTAACTTCTTATACAACCTGGAATATAAGAATATGAGGCCTATATTTTTTTTGAAATATTATCCTTAAATATTAGCTCTACACAGTAGGACTGCATTGCTAATAGCAAAATTGAGAGCTTTACAGACCAGTCTTATGTTGTGTTTTTTTTAAGCTGAACAAAATATTGAATGCTCAAGAACTTCAGAGTGAGAAGAAAGGAAACAAAATCCATGATGAGCATCTTTTCATTGTGACACATCAAGGTAAGTGGTTGGGCGGAGTTTAGAGGTGGTTGACCGGCATTTTTGCCACAGTTATTCAGTGCTGAAACATGCAATACACAATTTGTTTTCATTTTAGACACAATCACTACAATGGCTCTGTCTTTTGTCTGCATTTATATTTGTATATATCCTTATATAATTTGTAAGGCTGTAATCAACTCTATGCTTATGAAGCCCTAAATATAACCTTTGGATTTGGTAAACCAAAATTTGGATGGTTCTGTTTCTAGAGAAATTAAGATGATGAAATTCATTCCCCATCTGAGTAATAGGCTGCTATGCAGTTTATTGTAGGCAAATTTTGTGTACTGGCTTGTGCCTTCTTTGAAACTTCAATCCAGTTTTAACCATCTAGAGGCTGTGTAGAAGTCATCATACTGGTTAGGCGCTCCCTAACTCCTAACATCCACGTGTTTTGCAGGCACTGGCCTGATCATATTTTCCTGTTATTGACAGGAAACATGTAGAGGACATAAAGATTGTAAGCAGCTCTGGAGTTAGCTTTTATTGGAGTGTCAGATCTAGATTTTCTCTTTCCTCCTTTTGTAATGAACATTCTGCACATCAAAGATCTGATGTGTAAAACATGCTTAAAAAATTCTGTCAACATTCTCGAGGCTAGATTATTTCATGTAATAATAGTTTAGGTAAAGGACAGCATACTGTAACAGGGAATACGATTGTGTATCAGCATCTTTTTGTACATCAGCACTGTAAACATAGGCTATTCATTTCAAACCAAAATGTAGGAATTTTACTTCTTCAATGCTATGAAGAAAAAATAATGTTGAAATTAATGCTAAACATGCCTTTCTTGTTGTAGCTTATGAGCTTTGGTTTAAGCAGATTCTGTGGGAAATGGACTCTGTGCGGGTGATCTTTCAAAACGGCCATGTAAGTTAAAAGCAAATATTAATTTTGGGAAAATGCAGCCCTCTCTTTCTCTTGCCTCCTGCCTTCCAGCCCGATATATTTGGGTTTACTAAAGCAACATGTGTTCTTTTTTAAAAACAGCATCAAAAAATCCACAGTGAAATTTGGCTGAGCGGCTCTTATGACCTGATAGTACAGACATTTGATCAGCAAAAATCTTATTTCCTCCTGAAGTCTGCCTTTTGCGTAGATCACTCTCCAAGACCAATTTCTTTGGCCAAAATGCTCTCATACTCTCCTACTAGTACTGGATAACTGCAGAAACTTAACTTGGGCATATTCTGCTGCAGAAAAAGCATGCTCAGAGGCAAAACTGAAAACCAGAGGGCTCACAGGTATTTTTATGTTGAAAAGTCACTTCTGCCTTTGTCCAGTTTTTTGAAGTCTACATACTATATCCTTCCATCTAATATCGACTATACAAAAGGAAAACTCTTTTCAGTAGTGGTGTATTATTAAATCCACCAGAAAAGCAATAATCAAAATCACAGTGTACAATTGTATGAGAATTTATGAAAATTACAAATATAACAGGAATATTTTGAACATCTCTAAACAGTTGTCAAAAGCCAAACACACCTCATAATAATAGATAACAAAGGAAAACTCCTGACCTGATATTACATCGACAGAAAAAGGCTGACCGCATGTAATTTGAGAAATATCTTGCATAATATCATGAGCATGTGTATACGAAGAAAACTCAAAACTAGACCAGACTGAAAGAAAGAACCTTTTTATCATAATGTCCAATGAAAATATTCTCTGTTGTCCTCCACATTCATGATTTTGTTGGCTTTTTAGTTGAACATTGTATCAAACTATAACTGATCAAAATAAGTTCTTAAGCAGAGTAATTTTTCATTATTTATTTCTGTGAAAAATGAAACTTTGTTTATACTCAGAATTTGAAATGTCATTGTTAAGGTTGAGTACACAGTTGGGCGATTAAGGAAATGGTTATCATCTTCCATTTTTGTAGTTTAATATTTCCTGGTTGCATGGCCAGGTCTTAGAGAGACGTTTAATCCCATTGAAACTAATAGGAATTTTAGCAGACTCCTCTGCAGGCGAAGTGTTCAACACAGCCAGAAGAGAGCTTCTGTGTTTTTCATTTAGTATTTTCTATTCCCCACCAGATGCAATCTTCTTTGTCTTCCTCTGCTTGCTAATGCATATCTCTGATGAACATCTTTTTAGATGTGCTCTCCTGATGTACCTCTCAGATTATTCTGCTTCTCAACTTTTAAGTACTTTCCACAAATGCCTTATGACTTGTTCCTTCACAATAATAGAAATTATTGTAGAAATTGTTATAATAGAAAGTATAATGTAATTATCATATCATATACCATTAAAATTGTATTGTAATCATTGGAAATGATTATGATATAAATGACTTTGGTCTAGAATTTAATTTCTTGTGGTGACTTCCACTTCAGTCAAGAATGTAGAAATGAAAAAAAAATCCTATGTATTTGGTCTAGTTGTATCATCAGTCAGAGAAAAACTGGTTTCAATCTTTGAAAATTATACGATCAGTTTTGATTTAAAAACCGGGCTCTCTATTCAATATGAGATTCTGCTGCTATGGATTTCACGTGGAAAGAAACTTGGGAACTATAGTGATGTACAAGAGTAAAAAGACCTGAAATAAATAAGTAGGATATAAAGAGAACACCATTCTGTCCGGTTATGATCTTTATTTTTTCTACAGGTAAGAGATGAGAGGAACATGCTGAAGGTTATTACTCGAATGAACAGAATTTCAATGATTCTGAAATTACTTGTGGAACAGTTCTCAGTTTTGGAAACTATGACTGCATTGGACTTCTTTGATTTCAGGTAAATACTTACTATTCCTCCACAGTAATCCACAAGCTGGTAATTCCCATCCTGAGAACTGATTGTGAATTTTGCACGTACCCTGGCAGCTTGTAGTACCTGTATCATTCAGCAAGGTGAGGGCATACCTTAGATGGCAACCGTGACATTGGAGTGCAAGGGTCAGTTACGGTGTTGAGCGTGAGTGGGAGTCCCACATTCTCAGGAAAGAAGTACAAGTTCATTGTTGATGTTTACGTATGGCGCTGCTGAATGGTTTCAGAGTAAAAAGTTAAAACAATAGAAACAACAGAAATAGCTCACGGTTCTGTTAACATTTCACTTGAAACTTACCACTGGGCAGTTAGAGCTGTAATCTACAGCAAATCACAGAAGTGCTTGGGTGAGAGAAGAGCACTCTCTGTAGATTACCAAACAGGTACTTCAGCTGTCTTGGTTTGCATAGTGTTTCCTTGCTTCCCGTTTTCAGTTGGTCTACAGCGCTGGAAGCTTTAAATGGCTGAAGGAAGCATTGCTGTCTCTTCTTCTTTCTCCCCAGTAACTTCTGTGTTCCAGTGTATTGCTGGGCCGGATTCTTGGTAGCTCTTCTGTCTTCTGACCAGGCTTTCTTTGGGATCTCTTGGCTTGCCTCACTTCTCCTGTGGCGTTCCTCTCCCTTCCCTCACTTCAGCTAGGTCCTTCCACTACACTACCATGTGTGACAGCTTCATCCACTGTCTGCCTTCCTCTTCTTGTTCTGCTTGTGTCACTGACCCGTCTGACTCGTGACCGCAGTGCTGTCCAGCATCCCATCCGCTGCTGCATTGTTTTAGTACCCTTTCCTTTCTGTCTTTTAATGTTCCCTAACTAAAATGCACATGAAACTGCAATTTTGCTTGTCTTGGAAGTCTGAAACATCTGTATCGTCTAGCATTACACTACAGCAGGGGAAATCCGTGGGCTAATCATCTGTCTTGATGCATTCTTGCTTCCACTTTTCAACAACATACTGTCATTTGTTAAGCAAACATAAGATCAGATAAATTATCTGTTTCTGCTCAATCTAATATTTACAATTCAAAGTGTATTACAATTATCTAGCAATGTGGGATTTCAGATTACTTTTATTAATAATTTTTTTCAGCATGGTCATGCGATTTAACTCTGAAAGAATCCCATTAATGAATCCCTCAAACCAAACTCACTGAATGTTTTTCTGAACATTCTTCTATTGTATACATAGCAATTATTCTGTATCACAAGCCTATTTAAAATGCATCCATTGGCACTTTAATGATGCGGAAATTTTTGTAACAGCTATTTGGGGTGAAGCTGCTTATTCTGTCTGGAAAGGAAATTTTATTCACTAATGTTTCCTCCTGTACACCACACATGCAAAGCTGCCATTTTAAAATACAGTACAAACATAAGTGTGTGTCTATCTGTGTATGCACAAACAATACATAGCTAGAAAATTCGATATGTTATACCTACATTGTAGTTGCATTAAAATAGCTTGGGTTTTTTCTTTTCTTAATGGCAATCATATAAAAAAAGGTTCAAATATCTATTTGACATTCTTCAAATGTGAAATATGTATTTTTTTTATTTTGATGAGAACCAGAGAATCCCATTATTGTAAAATAATATCCTATACTTTCGTATCTTCTTTTCTTCTGTTCCCAAAGATACTACCTAAGCCCAGCCTCAGGTTTTCAGAGCTTGCAGTTTCGCTTGCTAGAGAACAAAATTGGTGTTCCCCAAAGTCTGAGAGTCCCCTATAACAGAAGGCATTACCGTGATAACTTCAAGGGACAGGATTATGAACTACTCCTTAAATCAGAGCAAGAACCAACCTTACTGCAACTTGTGGAGGTAACACGCCTTAGACGTTGCTTCATTTTCCCCCCATTTCCCAAGAATGTCCTTCATTGGTGTCAGTGACAAATTCTTCTTCCTGGAGAGAAGCAAGCATGCTGGCAATTTCCCTGTCAGTTGTGTTTTGGATTCTTACCAAATTTTGTATGAAAGAGAGTTAATCATTAGTAAACCAATTGATTTTTCCCAGCATTTCCTCTTGTCTGAAGAGTCTGACTGTTAAACTAGTAAATTGTGTTGTGGAAGTATGAGCTAAGAATATACATGTACTGTTTCATTTGCATTGTTTTTCATGACCATATACCCTTTTTAGAAGAAAATTTTTAAAATATTTCCACTGTTAGTGATGGCTATTAGAGAGGTTAAAAAAACAAAAGGAAAAATTACAACCCAAAATGGAGATGATGTTTCATTATCACTTACCTTGATTTAATGACTTTGTCTCAGAGTTATGAATGACTAACAGTAATTTCTCTAACTCCCTTGTCATTTTCATACACAAAATTGACTTTCTAAAGAATAATGCAGTATAAACCTCAATAAAAGCATCCACTCTTATTAGCCCTATCCATTTGTCTAATGACACGATACAGAATATATAAGAAATTTCTCTAGCTTTTCTTCATTCGTTAAGACTTCATGCTCTTGTATCTTTCAGATGAGAAGGAACTAAATTAAGTGTTCTCTAAAGAGAGTTTGACCACAAAGATTCCTAATTTTTCCCCTCCTAATTTCATTCCCATTATTAAAAGGGAATCAAAGAGAAAGCTTTGCTAACTGCCAAGTAAATTTCTGTCTTGTATCATCACATATTGTGGTGTAAGTTAATTACAGACTGCTTCATCAGTACTCAGCCTGTCTGACATGATAAAACCTGGTTGTATAGATGGTTCTAGATCTTCCTTCTGAAATCTGTCTTTACAATTACCCTATATATGTGGAATAAGATTGTTTTCCTGTATTGCCAAAGGTGTTGGTTTTAAAGGTACTTTTAGAATGAGACAGCTTTTGTCTTCCAGTACTGGTCATTTAACCTGGAACCTGTTGGTGTGTTAGAACATCAACATTATGCAGGTAGAAATCGTCTACATGGACATGCTTACTCCAGCAGTAAGCACGTCTACAGGATATTAAACCCAAACAACTGTAGCAGTATAAATTATGTTGCTATAACTTGTAATTCTACAGTAATGTGCTTGCATTGTTAATCTTTGAACACATTATTATTATTATTATTACTATTATTATTACTATTATTATTATTAAAGGCATGGCTGGAAAGAACGCCAGGACTTGATGCAGAAGGATTTGATTTCTGGGGACAATTTCAAGTGAATGTTCTAAAAGGTCTAGAAGAGGAATTTGCCTTGGTGCAGGTATATATGTACTCGTGATCTAGCTATGAGCAAAAACAGCTGGCAAAATGACATCCTGACATAAATCAGACTTTTGGCCCATTCACAGTTTCTTACTCACTTCACTTAATCTTAAGGAGCCTCTGTCTGCAAGAAGCAGAAAAAAAATTGCAATTTTTTCAGGAAATCTGAGTAAATTTGTAATGTGACATCTAAGACGGTTTAAAGTATGAGATACATGGATGATTTTGTTTGCAAAAGGAAAAGGAAGGTATCAGTGGAAGGGTTAAAATTGATTTTACTGAAACTACAACTTCCCCTTTAGTTAGTACTTGAATCTACAGTTCAGAGTAAACACAAAGTTTAGGCCCTTGAGCTGTGAGTATGGTGTCACTATAAACAGCCTGTTTCTGTTTAACAGTATGTGGCAATTTGCTGCTCCATGATCATTTGAATTACACTGGCAATAAGCACAAGAAAATCCCCAAATATTGTAAGACCTGTAGCTTTAAGTACATTTTTAATGGAAGAAACACCATAAGAATTAATCAATTTCCAGAGAATATCTGTTTACAACTTTCTAACTTATCTAAACTTTTGTTATTTACAATTTTCTTACCCATAATTGTGCAAGGATGTGTTCTTTTTGCCTTGAAGAAAAAAATCAGTCTTCAAACAAATGAAGATTAAGTGTTTTTAAGGCCTCTATATCAAAAGAAAACTGATAAGTTGCCAGTTTGTTTGAACATTCATTGATCTGAATTGTGTTGACAGCTATTTAATTGTACATTTTGTGGTAACTGTTTTTTAAAGGACAGTGACCCAGTGACTCATCTATCCTGTTTGAAAACACAGTTCTTACATTTAAGATTTAAACTTAGAGAGTATTTATGATGAAAATAGAAGTTACATCATGGATCATTCAAGTGCTTAATTTTCCATATTTAATTCTAAAACCTGTTTTTGTTTTAAATATCAAAGGCCAAACCAGAATCAGAAGAAAAAGATGACTTATTATCTGAGTTCCAAAACCAGAAAGACGTATTACTTTCGTTATTTGATGAAAAACGCCATGAACACCTGCTTAGTAAAGGTAGATTGTATTAATATATGTCAATATGCACTTTTATTTTTTATACATATGTATAATCACATAATAATGTTACATTTGGAGGAGAATCAGTAACAAACTAAGGACATTTGTATTTCGCAGGAGAAAGACGACTGTCTTACAAAGCACTGAAGGGTGCCTTAATGATCTACTTCTACAGGTAATGTTAGAAGATACATCTTTAATGCTTACTGGTAAGGGGAGAGGTGAAGGTTAAGGACAGCAGTGCAGATTCTTTTAGGTTGGAACGGGCCTTGGAAAGTAATCTAGTTCAACCCTCCACAAAAACCCAGATTAGTTAGATCCAACTTGAAGGTCAGATGGGGCTGCTCGGGGCTGTGTCCAGTTGAGTTTTGAACATGGAGGTCACACGGCCTCGCTGGGCAGCTGGTTCGTGTCTGACCAAATGTTGCTCCTCGGATTGGGACTGAAACTAGCAAACGCCTTGTTCAAACTGTTCTACAAAGTGTCCTAGAAAGATTTAGAGTATTTTTCTAAGTACGAGGGAAAAGGCACAGATCGAGACTTAACGGCAGAAGCATTTGTTAGAATATCTACTGACATTTCAATACCAATTTAGGAAAAACATACATGAAGTCACTATTATGCATTGGTGAAGCACTACTTGGAAAAATACAGCGTATCAGAGGAGGTCTCACTGTCCTCTCTTTCATTTTCCAAGGGAGGAGCCCCGTTTTCAGGTTCCCTTTCAGCTTCTTACCTCCCTTATGGATATTGATGTGCTCATGACCAAATGGAGATGTAAGTTTCACTTCTTGACTGTGACACTCCCTCTTTTAGATGCGAGTAAATTTTTCTATTTCACCCTCTTTTAGACAAGTTATACCCACAGTTTTAGAATTGCGCTTCTGAGTTCATCCTTTAGGAATGACTTTTCTTTGTTTGTACTTTGGCCAACAGGAAAGATGAACAGCTGCTTCTGTAATCATCAGATACATAGGTATAGCTATCACTTCTGTGACATGCTTTAAGTTAGGTGAACAATTTTATTTAAGGGACAGGTATATATTTTTCAATGTCTCCCAAAATGTCATCATGACATCTCTTCATATGCAAACATATGCTCCTTCCCTATCTAGACATCTGTAAATAAATGTATTCATTCTGTACTAACAGAGCACAATAATGTATAATAATTATTGTATTCATTCTGTATTAACAATGATTTTATATTAGTTGACTGAAGAGTGCCATAATTAACTCCTGCATTGCCGAAGACCTAGTAGTTCTGTCTCTCTGTAAAGATCTCCATACGATTTAGTATTTCAGTGACGCACCTTGATGTGACCCTTTGGTTGTATCTTAACACTGAACATATGCCCTGTCCTTCTTTGGTATTACTTAGATAACCACGTCTGCATGGTGCACAGAATGATTGGCAGCAAGGCTGGCACCGGAGGCTCATCAGGCTACCATTATTTGCGCTCAACAGTGAGGTAAGAATAACACATTTCCTCCATTACCTGCAATAATGCAGTTCGTAGATACTCTAATGCCAGGAGACAGATTACAGACAGCTCCTTGGAGCCCAGAGGGCTCTATGGGACTCCAGTATTTCCTCCTGGTTGTTGTACATTTAATCATGTTGACAGATATAAATTCCAAGTCTTTTGGGGCAAAAAGAACTCCTTTTGATCACTCATGCAAAGTATGATTATATGTATATATACATATATATATATATATATATATACACAAATGTATAATTCTCAGTCAAGGGATGTAGGCGTTACTGTACTAGCAATAATATTAACCCTGCATTGTTTAGTTTGTGTGCAAGCTAGCCCAGGTTAAGGAGGTGATACAGGCTGGAAGTGAGTCCCGTCTACTGTGCAACGGATGAGTGTTTCTGTATTCCTTAGCATGACCTCTAATGCTACAGTTAAGGTACTTCAGTTTAGGACTGAGTATATTCTTAAAACTGATAGTAATTAATACTCTCAAGCTGTGCAGGCAACAATTGGAAACATGTTTCCTTCTGTTGGATGAAGCAGAAAAGGCACTTTGAAAGGGATGGTTGGAGCCTGAGCACAGAATTCTCTGAATGAGTAGAACTTTTTTTACACAAAATCTGAGGATTCAGCTACTTGGACAATTCCAGCCTTCTAGCTGCAACTCTGTGCTGAACAACATTATGTCCAAAAGCGCAAGGATATTTCGAACATCTTCTTCTAAGAGGACCTTCTTTGAGGTTTGTTTTCAAAGACAAACCGTACACAGCTGGTGACTGCCATGTATGGCTGTGGGCAACGATTCCCATCACAATCATAGTAAGAGAAGGCGTAATAGAAAGCAGACAGTTAGATCGAATTCAAAGATTAAAGGTTCACTGTCTTTTTCAGCAAACCTTCTCACTCTTCCTTAATTTCAGGTTAACATTTTTCCTAGATAAATTCTACTTCATATCTACCACCGGAGTGGAGGTCTGGAGATTATAGCCTACCTGTTCTGTGTTTTCAGAAGCAAGATGTGACTATAGCAACCACATTTCCTTTTTAAGTCTAATCTGCTATGCCCTAGAAACAGTTAGGATTGGATTCTTACTCTGGAATATTCAGGGGGAGGGTTAGTGCAGAAACCTTCTCAAATAAATAGAGATAATTATTTCTGAGCATTTTGAAATTATAGCCTTCTATGCCAATATTGCAGTATTAATTGTTCTGTCTTTTTCAGTGATAGATACAAGGTGTTTGTGGATTTGTTCAATCTTTCAACGTTTCTAGTGCCAAGACACTGGATACCAAAGATGAACCCAACCATTCATAAATTCCTTTATACGGCAGAATACTGCGACAGCTCCTATTTTAGCAGCGATGACTCTGACTAGCCTGCCTTTCTAGACTGGTTGCTGTAAGGAACTTCAGGACTTTCACCTTGAGCGGTGCTATCCGTCAAATATAAGAGTTATTCTCATGGAGTGCGGTTGTGTAAATATCTATTTATGTATGACAGCTATGTGAATAGTATGATGGGCTTGTGGAAGAAACTTAATTGTTTGTAGAAGAATCATCTGTATTGAGTTAGCCTATATTAAGACTAAAATGATAGCCCATTTCAACTCAATGATCAATGTAAGTCTTAGTTGGCTTCTTAAAATGAACACCTAGAGAGAAGGAGCAAATTATACAGAACTATCATGATCATGTCTTATTTGTACATATTTTTGTATGTGTTTGTTTTCCTAATGGCTCTTAATTTACTTCCAGTTGAAGATGTAATTAGTCTCATCACCTTCAGAAGAATATTAGTTTCAGAGCTGTAGTAGAATTTCAAAACAAATCTTGGGTTAAGAGTTTCAAAAGCTAGATTTAAAAAAAACAAGTCCTGACTCTATAGAAACCCAGGCATCTTCAACTTTACATACATCAAGAATCATGTTGCTATCTATGTGTTACATGTGAATGTAAATCCCTTCTGTAGAAATACTGTTAAGAAGAGCAGATATAAATAAGTACTTACTTTGCACTTCAAATAAAGCAGTATTAAAGCTCATCTTTTGTTAAGTCTTCTTCTAAAGCAAGCATAAAGTTCAAACAACAGTATGACAGGCATTTAAAGTGTTTTTTATTCAAAATAGCATTGACATAGAGATAAAATTGATATATAATAAAAGCGAGGCAAATTTGGCCATAGAATATGGATAAAGGTGTGTCATCTTCTCATTAGCTGGACTCTTGTCTTTTTAAATGCTTCCCTTGGAAATACACATATGCTGTAGACTTAATTTCTGGCAAGATCCTTGGTATCTTAGCACTTTAGGTACTTATGTCTGGTAGTACCACCTCAAAAACACTGGTAAAACATCTGTCTTTGATACTATTATAACAACATTACTCTTACCAATGCCTGTTAGGAACTTTGGCTCTTGTTTTCCAGCTATGGAAGTGTGCTATTTGCTGTTTGTAAACTGCTAAGAGAAGGTCATACTACAGGAGACCATAAGACTACAGAATACTTCCCCTTTTGTTAATCTGAAGTTTTCAGCCTGTAAATTCAGTAAGTAGTAGAACCTGAAGTAGTGAAAGGTCGCACTTGGTCTTCCTTTCATTTAAAATATTAATACTTAGAAGTGGGACTAAAATGGCAATACTGACAATAGACAATTATGAACATTAATTGTATTTGTCATGAAAAGGTTATAATCCACTGATCTATTAACATGGCACAGTAATTAAGTGCAAAAATTACAAGAATTGCTTCAATACTTTTCATAGTAGTGCTTCACGAAAGATACAGAGCATTTTAGAATTGCATGTTTGGTTGTGAATTCTGGTTACATTTGCCTGCAACTGCAGTTTTACAGCTCAGCAAAGCTGGAACCCCTTCTTGACTCCCAGCAAGTCCCACCTATGAATTCAATTAACGTAGGGGAATTTAAGACCCACTCAGAGTATTCTGTAATTGCTGACTTTCTAAAGGTGGCAAATATATATTAACAAACCTCACCCTCGCAATTTTTTCTATAATAAATAAGTTTTTTAATTTTTGCTTTGTAACTGGCTTCACTGTTAGTCATGAAGTAGAGAAGAGAGAAGGCATGGAACTGGTACAGCTCTCAAAGCACAGAAAGGCTGATTTGCAAACACGTATATCCTGTCAGGACACAGGACATTAAACCACTAGAATTGCCTTCATTTGTCTAAATACAGTTACTTCTTACTTTTCTCTCCATCTAACAAATTAATGCAGAAGACTCTGATATTCCAGGCACTTTCCAAAACACGCTCCCTGCTCTGAAGAGCTTTGAAGTTATATTTACCCAATAAAGGTGCAATGACTGAAATGGAAGGACTGCAGCACTTCAGAAGCATTGGGTGCTCAGGAAACAACTTTAACTATCCATTACCCTCCTCTATTCTTCTCACTTTAGAGAAAAAGTAGGATTCCACAAAAAGGAGAAAGACAAAATGTGTGAGTCCGTCAGAGGTCTCAGAAAAGCCAAGACAAGTATCAAAAATAACAGAGTATTTTCTTCCAGCTGCCCGTCCTCCCCGCCAAATAAAAGTAGACGTAATCATGGGTCTTCTTATATTCAAAGCACTCCAATTGTACTCTGTCATACTATTATTTGATCCAAATTCCTTGTAAGATTTTTTATGGAGCAGCGTTCAACATCTGGATACAGTTCACATTCACAGTTTCAGTCCATCTTTGTAACTTCTTTTTGTGTACTCTGCAGTTGATCCTGAGTCTTCTTATTCCACGACAGATTCGATGCCCAACACACATTCCACATAAAAACATTTTTAAAAACTCCAGTCAACCCATGCCTGTACTGCCTAAAAGCAGGAATTGCCCTTACTGCAATTTCTTATTTGAGAAAATGTTGTTTTGAACTAAATCTTCGTAAACAGTGTGTGGCCAAATGATGCTTGTGGTCTTTGGCCAGTAAGTGTCAAACAAATACTGATGAAACTGTATCTGCTATACCTACAAATCAAACAAAAAAAGACTTTTTAATAAATACTGGAAGTGGAGATTTGCCAAGAATAAGTTCCCAGAATTCATATTCATATAATATTCTCCAGCATGCAGTGAAAGGAGGTGAACTGGGGTGGGGGGGGGGAAGGAGGGGGGCAAGGCAGGGAATCAGCTGCAACCTTTTTATACTGTTTATAGTCAAGATCTACTCTCCTCCTTCCTCTGCTTTCATGTTCAAAACTTTAGGTCCTTTGCTGAGTATTCAGCATTGGTCCTATCTAGGTGCTGAAAAGTAACCTATACTTTGATATCATCTTCCCTTTTTAATCACATGCATTAGCAATGTATAGACAATATGAAGCTATGCAGCTTTGAAAGCTCACCAAAAGACTAGAGATCGCAAATTCCATTCCAAGCCACATGTTTGAACACTCCTAAACATACAAACACAGAACAAACTAAGCTTTTAAGCCTGCCCAGTTCTTTTGGTATTGTACTCCTTTCAGTGCTAAAAGCAAACTCTGACTACAGTCTGTGAAGCTATCAAAGGGTGATCGCTCTTAGATGCTCAAAAGTGGCGTCAGAGCACCTCTAAATCAGAAGGCAACATCTGTGGAGGAAAGAGAGCAACTCCTGGCCTTTGCTGGATTGTTCTTGTGAGGCACACTACAGAAAATGTGAAAGATCCTGCCTTTTGAGAGAACAGGTTTTGAAAAATAACACGTCTGTTCTTCCTGACCACCTCTACAATTGACTTGCTTTAATTACCACTACTTCTAAATTACTCTTTCCAAATAGTCTGTTTATACAACAACAATAAGAACAAAAGTTTCAGCAACATGGAAGAGCTATGGATACATTGTCCTCACCTTTACTGAATGCAGGCAAACTGAGTATTATTTATTCTTATTTGCAGATGGTTTACATCATCTTACAATGACTGAGACTACTGTGAAACATACATGGAAGGGAAAAGCAACAGAAGACCTCCAGTGTCAACCTAACAGACGAGAATTCAATGGACACACAACACTTACTACCTTGTAGTCCAATCCCAGCAATTTGGCTCAGCAATCTTTGCTCATAAACAAGAGCTTCACTGGCCTTACCTCCATATCCAGCAACTCAGAACTGGGTACTTAACACTACAAAACCTGCTCAAACACCAAGAAAAAGGTCATGCAAATGGAAAGGGGGGGGGGAAGATGGAACTAGCACTAGAAGTACATACCTCTATCCTACAAGAAAAGCCACAAACAGCGTACAAAATTCCCAAGCACAGGCAAATCCACTTTCCATGTTTGTTTGCTAAACTGAGCCCAGAGATAATTGCATCCACCAGACAAGGACAGCAGCTGTTTTACGTACACTGAGTATAGCGATGGCACTAATCTAGAACCATGACACATGACTGTATATTTTACAATGTCCTTACCTCTACAATTGTACTTTATTTGTTATGCCTTATATAGCTTTACCTTTGCATGGTGTTTTTCAGTCATTCAACTATATGGCTTGGTTGAACTGGCAACCACTTTATTTATTTTTCCACCTGGACTCATATAACCTCTTCTAAAACATAGCAATGATTTGTATTTCCTCTCTGAGGATCCCATTATATCACTTCACTTACACGGAGAAACATCCCAGCATGTGGCCTTCACCACTTTAATTATTTTTTGTCAGACTCACCACAGACATTGCCGCCTATCTTAACACGAACATAGCCGTCTATTCCCCATGTAGGCCCCCAAGAGTTCTGTACAATCCAGTAAGGGATACTACCTGGAAGAGATGTTTTCATAAACAAGAGGCAACATGAGATTTGGGAAGCATAAAAATATTTTAACACTCTACAGAGTTAATTACCATTTTAATATTTCATAGTTTCTGATAGTTTTATGATATACTACAGTGAAACCTACTGTTGTTTAGACAGAGGACAGAGCTAATATTCCAGTGTTGAAGAGACTGGATATATCCTCTGCTAGCATAAAGACACATGTAGCTGTGTTCCTGACTTTACAAGGACATGAAGTCCCACGGAACTGAAGGAGCACAGACAAGAGGAGTTTTTCTCCCGGGATCAGGCTGCACTTCCAGAACTGATGTGACACCAAACCAAACAGTTCTCAACAGAACACCCAGTTCTGGATTTTAATCACTTGTCCCACAGGAGTCAAGTTGCAAGTAAAGAGAAAAAACACAAAACCTAATGGGTTGAAGTTCAGTTGATGGAAACGCACCTGTTCTGTCAAAACCAGTGATAAGAACAGCATGATTTGCTTTTCCACTGGAGCAGTGGTATTGTATGATCCCACCAAGATAATCCTGCCAGCTAACTGCATCTACTGTTACTGTCAAAGGGCCCCAGTTAACAAGCACCCTCATCATTTCTTCTTCTTGACCACTGTGAAAGAAGTGAGTGATAATGCCAAGTTACTTAAGTTAGCACACTAAAGAATTTTGAGAGGTGGTAATCTACTTGTTAAGTACAATTTAAAAATCAAATAATTGAACTTTTTCCTCCTGAGTTCTACACACCATATAACACACATCAAGAATTACATATTTCATATACTATAACACAGTAATACAAATATAGGGCACACGTACTATGGGAAAGGTGCAGATCCAAAGATATGATGCTATTAAAAAGAAGCAGGTTTCTGGGTCAAGTCAGTGGGCAATGGTGAGCCCTATATACCTTTTATAAATTACTCTTCTGAATTAAAACCAGCTCTAGACAAACCGTTAGTCTATACTATTATTTCCCTTAGCTTTTGAAACATATAGAAGTGCCTCTTATACCATACATAGTATCACACTAAAATATGTATCTCAAACATATCAAAACACAGGACATTATCACTATCAGACATTTACCATTAGCATACTCGTACAGTTTTACTTATGTAATATACTGGAACAGGAAATCTTTATCACTGCATGATATGTGCAATAATTAAATTTGGCAAATACAGACTGGCAAAGCTATAATTGATTTTAGTTACTTTTATCTGGTAGTAATTCAATTCCTAGTCAAAATTATATTTCTTGTCTTTAAGTTCAGTATGCAGCTGTATTGTACTGATAAACTTCCTTGCTACAGAAACCTAAAAAGCTACCAGTTGTCTTTACAAAATTCTGTTGACAACACTATTTGTAAAGTCATGGACTGGAGGAGGATGCAGGTCAGCATGTAGATGGATGAATATCAAAGTAACTGAATAACTCCTAATTTTTTCAACAAATTCCAATTACTATTGGTAGGATTTACTGTTTCTGATACTTAAGCAGTGTAATGTTCACTTAGCATATATTACAAATTGTAACTGACTCAATGTTACAGTTTAAACATAGCCAATTTAAAAGACCTAATTTCAAGACACAGACTGAGCTCTCTAATTTGAACAGGCTTAGCGATGGCAAGATTGAGTGGATTCATTGTGGCAAGGCTTAACTCTCAAAATTATGTATTAATTCTTATCCAGTACACAGCTACATAACTGACGCAATCAACCTCATAACCTTTGGGGTCAATGCCCTATTGGCTCTAGCTTACTCCACAATTACTGAACACAGAAGGAAAAGTACAGCAAATAAAAAGAATCAATAGTAGCTACCTGAAGTCATATGCAGCAAATCCTGTTATTGAAACTCCAAAATCTGAGCGACCAAAATAATGGCACAGTCCTGTCTGAGCTTTAAAAGTATACTCTGAATCTCTCACGAGTTTTACTTTTGTCTGCAGGAAGATAATGAAAGAGAATTTAATGCATTTGACTTTAACACTATGCAGCTCAAAACACATTGAAAATGACCACAGAACTCACTCAAAATTCAGTGTGTTCTTGGTGAGATCAGAAAGAAGAATGTCATGTTGGGAAATAAGGTATTTACTATCTCTACTTTCCTTGTTCGCAGAGAAAACTTCAGAAGGGATTCAGAAGTCTTTAACTAATGAATGAAATTTAGAAGGTATCTCTGGTTTAAACTAGCCTCATCAGCAATCTCATCAGTTTCAAGACACAGAGACTATGCATTCATTTAACAAATGACTATTCATTCTCTTCAAATAACATCCACGCACAAACTTATCCTCTTCTCGAGACAGTTCAAGAACCACAAATATCCCAAGAACAACTGCATAAAATACTGAAATTAAGTCTGATTCTGCTATTAGCATCAAATCCTCATGCTAGTATATAATGCATTATAATGGCTGCCTCAGTTCAAAGTCCAGCTACAAAGCTATTGCATCAACCTTTTATACTTTCCTTGTCGTCTGTAGTTCAGAATGTTTATGACAGTGTCTCCTCCAGTCTAATTCACTTGTAGTCCCCCTGTTGTCAAGCAAGAGGGAATTCTACTTCAGAGGAATCCAGATGAACATCCTCTGTCTTTCTTGAAATACAAACTTAAACAAGTTATCTAGACTGTTATTAGCTGGGGTTATATGAATCTTCAGGGGTTAATTTCAGTTTCTTAAAAAGGACAATAAGGGGTTTTTTAAATCTTAAAAAAACTAAGGAATTCTTTTTACATTCTTATAACTCAAACTGTCATCCTAGAGAGTACTTTTTATTTCAAAGATATTAAAATGTTTCTGCTTACCTATACTATTAACACACATTTTGCATTTTTCATGAATGAAGTGTGCTAGCTACAACTAAGTAGAAATTATGCCTGCATTTTCATTGTTTTGGGTTGCAAGTGAAACAAAGGTAAACGCAGTCAATTTTATTCTGAGGTTCGTGCATGATTTTAGTGTTTGTCACAGAAATCATAGAAATTTGAAAGCAGAAATTCTCAACATCCCTCCTTTTTTCCAGATGCTGCTGCCTAAACTGGACACTCAAATCCACAAAATGGTGTGTGTACAAATGGTTCCTTCTACGCTGGTACCGTATGTCTGCAGTTCCAATTGAATTCAGTGGAAATACTATAGCTTTCAAGTAACATTATTTTCAACCGCTGTGGGTCGATTTGTTACATTCACAAGAACATATATAGACCATAAAATTCTAATCAAGTTTCAATTCTGCTTGAACAAACTCCCTCTTGATTCCAGACTAAATAAATACACATACACAGACATGTATATCCATGTATATGTACATAGACACACATACATTAAAAAAAATCAAATGAGCTGTACACTCCACCTTCCCCGTTACTATTTCCCACTAAAAAAAAAGATGTTAATAAGCTAAGGAGGGATTCAAGATTATGAAAAGTTTCAAACCTGGTTCAGCCAGCTCAAAGCACTAACAGTGGATCCCCCGCTGCAGCCGTAATTATTGTATGAACAGTCAATAACCTGCTGTACGCTGAGTTCTTCCAGGTTATTTCTTTTAATCGCATAGGCAGACTCTATACCACCCACAACGCTGAAAGCCCAGCAGCCTCCACACTGGTACAAGGAGAAGGGAAACAGAGAAGAGAGAAAGTCAGCTTTGTTTTTTAAGCCTGACAGGAAAAGAAAAAAAGAGTTAAAAGGGTCTTCTAATGCTTTTCATTTACATCATCCTTGAACTTGGTTTTTAAGGCAACAATAAAGAAATTTAATCAACCATTTAAAATATTGAACTGCTTTTTTCCCCTGTACTGCTCTCTGAAAGCTAGAAATGCATTATGAGTGTCTTATTTTAAGGATTCATCCCTGACTAATTTTTGCCCTTTAAGATAGGTCTGAGCATGCTTTTTACTGTCATTCTATTCTCTTAAAGAAGGATTGGGGCTCAGGATGAAATCATTTTTTAACCACATTAGTCCGTAAGTTTTTGAAAAGGATGCACTTAAGGAGACAGTCTACAACTTCCTACAGTCTGAAAAATTTTATAGAAATATATTAGATTATAGTTTAAGAAACTGTAAACTGAAATGAAACATAATAGAAAAATTCTTAGACAGTAATAGTGCCTATACTGCAGTTCTAGGCTCTTTATACTGTGGCACTTAAAATAGGAAGCAGAATTTATTCCTAGGCAAGGTCCAGGTTACACTATGTGAAGGACAGAAAACAAAGACATTGGGGATTTAACAGCTTGTTTGTTTCTTACCAGTTATTGTAAGCACTTTGGGATAAACTGTAATCACGTGGGATCTGATTATCTTCCTATCATGAATGCATCCTCTGAGGTGTTCAATGGTAAAGATATGGGTGTTGACGAGCCAAGGGCATTCAGCCATGACAGAAAACAACAGCAAAGGATCTATACCCACCCAGGTGAAACCTGAAAAGGTCAGGTACTGAACTTACCTCAGTCTCTTCAGAAAAATACAAAATACACATGCTGCAAAATATTTGCAGACTTAGTTAACTACATCAAAAAATGTATTACACACAGTTTATAATCGCACAATTTCTAAATGTACAATTTCTACACCTTATGCTTTTAAGCCTAATCTCACTTTGCATAAAACGCTACGTGACTTTGCATATAGTCAACCGGCCGTACTTGTGCCAGTGCTCCAAGGAGTCTTGAGGCAGTGCTGATCCCTTCCAAAACCTTCACTGTGCGCTATGATGTAGCTGCTGGAACTGTCTCCGAGCAGTGCTTCAGAACCGGGAAAGCAAAGCACCAGGACTTACTGTTTGCTGATTTCTCACTTCTGCAATGACTTTCTTGTCCCTCCAGTCAAACTTCTTTGGCAAGGGTTTTTCCTTTCTCTTTGGCGCGTTTATGTATCTGGGAAGTTTGTGAGGTGTGCTTCTTAAGTAAATAGCTAAACAAAGAATACAAACATCTATAAATCTACTAACTAAAAAAAAAACAACTCACAAGCAACTGTTTCACTAGAAGCCATAGAGGTAACTTTGATCTGTAGTTATAATCATGAGATTACATCTCAAATCCATAGAAAATTAATGTATTTTAAAATAACCATTATATTCCAGAATGAATGTAAATACTCCTACAGTTCTAGAAAGAACAGAAATAGTCCACGTAGGGAATGTGGGTACAAAGTGTGAAGATTTACTAAAACTGATCAATAACCATGCCATAAAACAAGTTTTGTTTGAAAATTTTCACAACATTTTACTTACTGGAAAAATATTACTTTATTTCAGTCAGGTAAAAGGGGAAAAATAGAGGAGAATTACATAAAGATTCTGAAACACACGTAAATTGCTAGTTTTTCACTAAAAAAAAGCTGCTTAATTATTTAAAATTCTAAAAAGTGTGAAATGCCCCAATGAATAGAACATACAACAGCAGATTTGAACAGCAAGGTGAGAAGATTAGGTTAGGTATTAGGCAAATTTTCTTAGTAAAAAAAATGAGGCATGTCATATTGCTCCTGAAAGTCATAGCTATCACTGTACAGCCATGAACCTCCAAGCATTGTCTGACTGTAGTCAATTTTGCCCTAGGGGGATAAGGAATAGGAACTTAAGAGTACTTGAGAACCTTGTATATTTTACAATTTTAAAACTGGGCTTTAAGGCCCGGAAAGAAGAAGGAAAGAAAGAAGAAGGAAAGAAAGAAGAAGGAAAGAAAGAAGGAAAGGTCTCTATACTAAATCCCATTCAGGCTCTGGGCAATTCAACCTTGCAAGCCTAGAGAAACGTGAATAGGATTGTTGTATCCTCCAGAAGTACTTACAGTTTGGTAACAGACATTGTAAACTAGCTGACTATCAGCACTGGAAGAATCTGTAAATGTGAAAGACACAGGGTTCTGGGAAAGAATAAGAAAAATAAGAGAAAAGGCATTAGCAGCAGCCAGAAAATGTACCTTTGAACTCTTCAGGAAACAGGTGAGAAAACTGATTTATTCCATAGAAAGCAGTCATATTATCTTTTGATGATGAATTCAGTAATCTGATTCTTTTAGCACTTTCCTAAGGAAAAAAAAAACAAAACACCATGGACATTATTAAGTTAGCAGTAGTGACAAAACCATAAAAGCAGAAAAAGAAAAGGTTAGCAATGGGAAACATGAACTTAGGTAACAAGACTGCTGTTCACCTCAGATTTGTCATGGATTCCCAGCAAACCAATACAAAAGCCATTAGACTAATTTCAACTCCAAGAAAGATACCAAAAAAGTATTTGTTGAGTGCATAGAGGGTAAAAAAATTGATACCAGACAGACAAAACAGGCAAGCTAAGAACAAATTGTGTCAAACTCATCTGATGCCCTTCTTTGACAGCACAACAAACCTTGTGGTTCAGAGATACGTAGGAGTGTCTTCAGATAAGAGTGAACCCTGTCTTGCTTTATGTCCTTATTAGGGAAAAGAACAGTATAA